>NC_051443.1:6940433-7047746 GCF_001649575.2 Kryptolebias marmoratus
CCCCCCCCCCCCCCGGACAGAAACAGGGCTGGCTCTAATGAACGGACCCCTCTGATTTGTGCGGATCCGCTGCCGGAACTGACTGACAGCCTGATAGGGGGAGGGACGGCGGGAGGGGGGCACTTTTTCCTGAGCGTGACGACTGCAGTATGTGTGTGTGTGTGTGTGTGTGTGTAGAGAGAGACAGAGTGGGGTGGAGGGGGGGAGAAGCAAAGTGGGGGGAGTCTTGAGCTCTGAGGGGCAGCGGTGCGGGACAGTTGAGAGGAGCAGAGAGGAGAGGAGCAGTCCGGGACGCACGGAGCTCATCCGTCAACCAGCTGGAGGATCCACACTAACAACCCTTATGGCTGCTTGAGGAACGACCTCACACACCCCCCCCCTCTCCCCCTCTTCTTCTCTCTTCTTTTCTCTGGGACTTTTGACTTGGTTTGGAGTCCTGAGCGCAACTTGTTGCAGGTTGAGTCAGTTGCTGTGCGAGCTGAGAAGTGAAGCCACTCTCCGTGGAGGCGCAGGCGGTCATGGATACCCGGATCAGATGGAGACTTAAACGGAGGAGAAGGGACCTTCATCTCTCTGTAGCCGTCATTCTGCTTTTTGTGGTGTCGAGTGCAAGTTCAGGTAAGATCCAGCAGCTGCGGGACCCCTGTGGACACCTACCTCCCACCCCCTCTCTTTCACACACACACACACACCCCCCTTGGTCTATGGGACTTCGACTGCTGTTTGAGTTTTAGTCCTTTTCTCCATCTGGACAAACTTCTGACCAGATCGGACCCCCTTTGCATCAGGATAAGAGGGTCTGATAATTACAGGAAACGTGAACTTAGAACACAGGAAGACAAACAGATTTCAAAAATTCTTTAAAAGTTTGTGCAGATTTCCCACAACTTTGGAAGAGTAAAAGCTTTGCTGGACTTTCAGAAAACTCATTTTCCAACAGATGAGGAGGATGAGTGGCGTTTTCACTAGAGAGGGAAGAGTCTGGGCTGTCTGAAGTGGTAGGGTGGAGCAGGACATGGGGTGGGGTGTGTGTGGGGACAGAGTTTCTGAAGCACCCTCAGAGATCACTATAAAACATTAAATATGGGTGGAAGGGTTTATTATTTATATCTAGGTTTGACTTAGAACTCAGATCAGATAGAAACCTGACAAAGGAGGTAAGATTTATCAGTTCTGGTTTGTTCCAGGGTGGATCAGAGGTCAGCCAATGAGGGGCTTGGGTCTGCTCTTCATGTATTATTAGCATCCTAAAAGTTGCTGGTGGTCTGCTGTGAGCTTCAGACACAAACCTTGGGGGACAACAGGTGGTTCTGAAGGTTAGGAAGTGTGCGGGGTTGTGCTGATGGTGGGACTTTGAAACGATCCCTTTAAATATTAGAGCACGTAAACCAGATGAAACCTGAGCTCAAATATGCGCGGAGATATTTAAATGAATGGCTGCGGAGCGTTTTCTTGGTTGTTTGGTGAACTGTTGATTTGGGTCTTACCTGAGTGTAAAGGTGGAGCTGGACTGTGTTTGAAGTCATCGGCTTTAATCGTCTCTTTAAGCTGACTGAGAGGAACCAGACTGGCGGAAGGGATCCTGAGGGTACACTTCCTGAAACGTGACACATGCCAAGTGGGAAGTACTTGATGATTAAGTGCTATAGCATACCACATTACATGAGAGACATGTGTAACGTAATCATCCTGCTCATCAACCCTTGTGCCCTTTTATAAATACTGCAGAAAATGACAAACTTTATTAGTAGGTAAAGGATTCCTCTTCAGCTAGTAACCTTACAGCTTCAGGAATTCAGCGGCTTAAGTACATTTAAGGGAAACCTTTGAGAGGTCTGAGCAGACTCACTATTAAAGGGATTGTGTGCGACTCGGTAACTAACTCCACACAGAAAACAGGGAGTGTTCCACTTTTCTATTTCTAGGGGGGATTTTTGGTTTTTATACGAAGTAAGGAACTAACAAAGATTGTTTCTGTTCCAAAACTAAACTTTTGATTGTTGATGTGTTTACACACGATAATGTGTTTGTGCTGAAAAAAAAAGTAATTGGGGTAGGGCAAGTTTATCAAAAAAAGAGGTTTTTGCCATGACTCTAACATCCCAATTGTTGATGGAGAAAAGTCCCAAACTGCAGATAAATGGAATAAAAACTTGTTGTCAACGGAATTCATGCAGATATTTAGAAAAGGCATGTCTTTTTGTTTAGAAATGTCAGGATTGAGGATTTTCTGCTCTCTAGCGTGTCCACAGAAATGCTCGGCTGGCAAGTCGAGTATATTAGGTTGATTCTAGACTGTGCCATTATAACTGAAATATATCTTGAAAAGCAAGTACCATGGCTGATTGTTGTATGCATTTTAAAGGTTGATGACTTAGAAAGCAGCAAGTATTAACTTCTTGTGTGCAAAGGCTGCTCTGATACAAAAAGAGTTTTCTCTTTTTTGAAAATGTTAAGTAAGGCTATATGTCTTTTGAAGTCAGATTTAGCATTATGTTCTGTTCACCTGGAATGATTCAATAAAAACCCTTATTGTGAATGTCTGTGTTGGAAGGAGTTCCATTTAATAAATGGTGGAAAAATATTCTCACATATAGTGTCCTCAAATAGCCCAGAAGTAACCTCAAAATTGGTGAAATCCAAGAACTTAAGAGGCCTCAGGCGACCTATCCTTTTTAGTTTTTTCTTCTCTTCCTTCAATCACAGCTTTGAATAAAAGAAGAAAAAAGTTGGAAACGTTTGACAAAATGAAGCACATTTGTATTTTGCATGAATTACACTACCATGTTTGAATATAATGTTAACTTTTCCGCTTTTGGCCACTCTTGATGACATTATTCCCTGAGTTTGTGGGTCTTTATGTCGCAGTGTGCTAACGGGCTAATCGCCAACTCTGAATTTTGAAATTTGATGCTCCAAATGAAGTCCATTTTTAATCACTAAAAAAAGCTCCCTGCTGCGTTAAAAAATGGTGAATTTTGATAAAAGTAAAATAAAATAAAAAAGTTATTGTAGGAAAACTTTATGTCTAACTTAATTGCTTCTGCATTGCACATGGAAGTGTTTTCCAGTATCTGTATAGATTAGAGCCACATTACATCACTTCCTTCTCCTGAAACAGTCACACCCCCTTTTGAGTGTAAACAATCAGCATAAAACTGTGACAAACTGGAAATAATAGCTTTTAGTGTCTGAAAGTTCCTTTAATGTATTTTGCAAACTAAAAATATCTGGAAAAAAATACAGACTTATAATTTACTAAAGTAGAATTTTGCTTGTTTCATTCATTTTAAACAGAGTAAGCCAGAGTAAGCTTTTTTTTTTTTTTTTTGCTACTGCTTTTGCTAGTTAGCAAGCTGTATAATAATGATTTAATTAGTTTACTGTCAAATCAACTCCTGACAGTCAAAATAACAAAAATACTGCAGTCTATTAAAGGAGAATGTGGTGGTTGTTATAAATAAATTCCCCCTGGGGTTATATGTCAGGGTATAACACATCAAGCCACAGGGTGGCATTGTTCAGGCTCCTTAACTTTAATCTATATTTATGAAAGTTTTTTATGTCATGCCAGCGATTATCAATCTGTAATGACATTAAATATTTTGGTTTTGTGACAGGCTAAATACGCTCCAAAGCCTGCTACAGTTGTCTTTAATGTTATTTTATTAACAAACACCTCAAGAGCTGCATAAACTGACAGTGGAATGGAAGGCTTGTTTTCACACCCAAAGGGGCGGAGCCTTGCACAGAATCTCACTGGAGACCAATAGGCAACTTAAAATTGTCAGAAAATAGGTGGAATTCTGAGTGTGGCTGCATTTTGAGCGACCGAATTCTGAAAATCACGGCATATATTCGTGTGCAAGGATTTTTAAAACTGTATTATAGTCCATGCACATTATTTTGTTGTCACCTTATCCCACATCATACCCGCCTCAGCCTGCTTTGTACCCACTTTGTCAGCCACCCATCTTTTTATGATTTAATATCCCGGAGTAGACTTGAAATGAAGATAGGAAAGATTGGACCAGTTGTTAAATATTTAATAATTCTTATTGACATGTTTAGACATGGACAATTGGGCTGTAGCCTCAGATGTTTTCTGTCATTAGGAAAGCACCCTAGTAGGTATCAAAATACAACTCTAGGGCTATGGAATTATGGAAACTAAACAGAAAAGCGTTCAAGATGGGTTTGCTACTGCTACTATTTTCAGAGAAAATTTGCCACACAGATTTTTTAATGTATTAAAAATTAAAGCAAAAAAAAAATAAATATATATATATATATACAAGCCTCTGCAATTTTTGAGGAACAAGGAACATGAGAATCTTGTTCACTAACTATTCTCCAGACCAGTCATATACTTTAAGTGCTAATCTTATTGCTCTCATTTGTAAAGCTTTCTGCAAGTTTTCAGATAATAATGGTGTCAAAGAATAATCAGGTCAGTGTAGTTCTGGGACCTTGTTTGGCTGTTAAAATATGGCCTAATAAATGAAAACACTAACTTGAAAAAATTAGCATACAATTTTAGCTTCTTTCAAACGTAATGTTAAATAAAGAAATAAAATAAACTCAAGACACTTCATGCAAACTGGGTTTTTAGTAAATTAACATACTAAAATCATTTTTTGAATGAATAATTTTTTCAAGTTTTACAAATCTCATTAATGTGGTTGCATGATGAAAATTGCGTCATTTTGTTCTCGAAGCAGCTTCTTCTGCTGCTTAGCGACACAAGGCCAAAATTTTTCTCACAGGGGTTTGCGGCAAGAATTGTGTGATTGGTCAGAAGTTGTTGTAGGTGTGTTTATGCGGAAAAGTCAGAGAGCTTTAATGGAGTCATTTTGCTTCTACGGCAATACTAAGAAGCAGCTGACCAAGACTGTTAGAAAATACAGTCTTCTTTACAACTGTTCCAGCAAAACTTAGTAATCTATTAACTTAAAAAGACTGCAGAAACACAGGCGGCTCTTCGTGGCTGTGGCGGCTGGGAGGAAGTGCGTCTCGGCCGGGCAGTGTAGGGACACGACCCCTTTGTTCGAACATTATTGTGCTTCATCATGTTTACAAATGCCAAACACCATGTACTGTCTCAGTCTGTTTAACAAGCAAGTCTGGTTGGGGTGAGGGAAGCAAAAATCTGTACAAGGACAGGAGAGTTGAGAAGCCGGTGGGAAGAAATCCGTTTTAACGCTGTAGGAGGAGGGAGGAGCTTCCTTGGATTTCTGAGCTGGGTGTCTCGAGGACGATGAAAGGTGTGTGCGAAAACAAACTTCTCGCAACCACGTGACTGCAAACCGACTTCTTGACTTCTTATAGAGTATGACAGAGCCTTAAGACATAAAGGTCAAGAATAAGAAGGGGGGATCAGAGTTCAGAGGTGAAGTTTGGGACTTTCAGTTTGTCCATCAGATTTATTGTTTCATAGCCTAAAGACAGGAATTCTTTATATGTTTGATCCATTTGCTCCCGTTTCAGTAAATTCTCCTCTGACTAACACAGAGAACATGTCTGTTTAATCGAAGGAGTTATTTGCCACCTTTGAACTCTGTTTCTGCCTGAGATGCTGAGTTTGAAGTCAGACTGATTCATAGGACCATCTGTCCAGCTTTTAGCTACATGATGTTTTCTGTGCTCTGCAGGAAATCCTGCTTCCTGTGTGTTGAGTTTCATCAATCAATGGTTTCTTTTCACCAAAAGTTCTTTTATTATCACTTTCTCCATGACAGACATCCACACAGGTCCAAAACCACTTTTACAGCATATTTTAGTCATCAGAAATACTAAAATAACATTCTTCAAATACCTCGTGCAAATGAAAGCAAGGATAAATTTTGACCAAAGTCACTTTTGTGATATACAACAGCTCTTAAAGTAAGACTTGTGATGCTAAAATATCATAAAATATCTTCATGATTAAGGAATTATGTTCTAAACTCATATTTGTTCGTTTTAAAGGGATAAACAGTTTGCTGTTTTACTGAGCGCCTTCCCATCTGGATTCGATAAGTTCCATTGTGCTGTCTGCTAAGCCCTGCAAAAAGCCAGAAAAATCTATTCCAGATGTTTTCTTTCCATTCTTGGAGGAACTGGGGACCATGAAAAAAATACTGTTGTAATTTTCTTCCTTTTTTTTTAAAACAAAAATACCACGTTCTGTTTGGTTTTAGAGAAAATTTCCAGCCAGATACCATCGGCACAAGCGTGAAAATATTTTAGGTTGAATATCATTAGGCCTTTTATTTACCCAGGGTCATTAAAAGGTTCTCTTTGTTTATGCAGGTCAACTTCACGACAGGGTTAAAGGTTGGCTCCGGCTGGTCCCCAGCTGTTTTTCATGTAGAGTTTCTTTAAATCCAGGGTACTCTTCTTCAAAGGAAGACTTATGGATCTGTCCTGCCTTTTAGCCATTGTGTTTTTTTTCATAAAGCCAGTTCAAAAAGTTTGAGGAAGCGACCCGATCCAGACAGTACTGAACAAACTAAATGTTTCCATTGGATTTTTTGGACACTTACAGCTGGATGCATAAGGGACCAAATCAGAGCGGGAATCTTTCTCATCAGAAAGTCTACAAACATTTAGGTAATTGGTGCACAGATTTGCATAATCACCCCTCATTTATTCCCCTGATTAATCCTCTTCTAAAGAAACTGTAAATATTGAAGGGGGCTGTTTCTTCCTCTCTCTCACATGTAACACTCCAGAGGTCACGTCGTCCTCGATCAAATGAGTGGCGATGTGAGAAAGTGGCTTCTTGTGTGTGCTCGTGGATCAGAGGAAGGAATCTGGGCTGCACAGAGAGGCAGTGACCCTGCAACTGCATGTGCCACTGCAGTGCATAAATGCAGGCTTTGTGAAAAAGACTGTAAATCAGCTCTAATGCCTGATAATAACACGGCAGATAAAACAAGATATGCAGGACAAGTTTCTGACCCTGTGTCAAAGTTAAGGAGAGCCTTTGTGCTGCACAATCAGTCCTTTATTTACCATATCCTGCACAATGTATGGTCTGCTCCTTTCCAGACTAATTAAGGCTCAGGTCCTTTATTTAAAGCTCACTAGGGCTTGAGGTTAAGCTTGTTTGAACAGTGTTTCTTCCTCAAACCTAACATCTGCTAAAAACACAGAATATTTGTTCCAAATTATAAACTAGAGAAACTGCATGTTCTGCAAAAGTGTGGTGTGAAGGCTGAGAACTGAATGACTTCGCTGACCTTTGCTGAAGAAACAAAACTGAGTTGTTAAAGCTAAAAGAAGCAGAACACGAGCTAAAAGCTGAATGTAGAAAAACACAAGCGAGAAGCTAAAAGCAGCAAAAGTTTAGCTAAAAGCTAAAAATATCAAAGGCTTGCTTTATTATCTTTCTATTATTATTTAATTATTGTATTTAGTCCCGATTGCTTTTTTATTGTTATTTACACTTAATTTTATTCTACTTATGAAGTGCTGCAACTAAGCAATTTCCCCCTGGAGAATAATAAAATACATGTCAATTGAAATTAATTTGAATTGAACTGAAAAGTAGCAAAAGACTAGCTAAAAGCCAAAGGAGTAAAAGGGTAGCTAAAAACTAAAAGTAACTAAAGATTACAGAAAAGCTAAAAGTAGCAAAACAATAGCTAAAAATTAAAAGTAGTACATATAAAAAACAGAATCAAAAACAGACCTAGTGTACTGAAATAGATTTTAGAGAAGGAACTGAAGGCATCTCAATGTATTTCTATGTAGAAAATAATTGCAAATAAAGTTTTATATTTTCAAGTTTTAAAGTTGCGAAAACAATAAGTCCTAGCACCCATCTCCTGGATGAGCTGAACAGTTTGAAATATGAAAGGCTAAAATAACACAAAGTATGCAGATGGGGAAAAATTAAAAAAAGGCGAACAATAGTGTGACTACTTAATCAGCAGTCACACTATTAAAGAGACAGTGTGTCCTTTACTTTTCACAGAAAATGGAAATAAAAGAGAGAAAGTGCTGATATAAAACATCAACATAAAACAGTGGTGACGTTAACGTTGGATTTGCTGCTTCATGATGCAAGCCCTCATGTATTTAGTATTTATTAATATGCCTTGTTGCTGCATGTGGTGCATGGCAGAGTGAAAAAAGAAAAGTTCAGACTTCCAAACCAAGTATTCACTTTAGCTGGGAAACAGTGCTTTTCTCTGTAATGGGCTATTATAATCATTGAGCATGGAAAGCAATGTGTGACTCATCCTTTCCAGCCCCATTCCCCGTTCTCCAGCCGGAGTGCAGCCACAAACGGAGCTACAGAAACTGAGTGTAAGCACTTTTTATCCTGTGGGGGGAAACAATGGTTTCTGGTCAGTTGGAGAAACTTTGCTGTTGTCAGATATTCTTCTTTTATTAGGTGATGAAATTTAGTTAGAGTTGTAATGGAAAAAACAGTGTTAAGGGAAGACATGTTTTGCCTTTTCAGCAGGGCTTTAATTAATTTGGTCTTGTTACGACAAAGGACTGAAGGAGAGTTTCTCCACAAACACCGGGATGAGCTTAAAGAGGAACGTCTGGGAGAAGGAAGCTGGCGGTGTCTCATGCCTGGTCTGGTAGCTGTTACCCATCAGAAATGATTGAGTGCAGTTTTTAAAATGTTTGAAATGTAGTGATGATGTGTTTGGGCAAGAAGTCAAGGACGAGTCCAACGTAGCAGGAAGAGTCTAACGTAGGTTAGAGCAAAGTGCTGCATCATTTTGTCATTAAAAATAAAAGAACTGAAATCCAGCCTCAAAGTTGACAAAACACTCTAGCATTCTTTGAAGGAATGCATATCGCCTATAGCCATGAAAGGTGGGCAATCATTTGTGTGTCTGTCTTTTAGGAAAATATCTCATGAACAAATGGACAGATTTCAATAATAAAAAGTCATCACTGTATGTACATCTATAACTAATTACCTTTTGTAGTCAACTTAAATCAAAATGGCCAACACAGCCAACTGACTTTAGCAAACACAAAAATGGCTATCTAATCAATTTAACAGATATTTAATTAAAATTTGGTGTGGGAGTAGCTGAGAGTCATTAACAACAAATACTCTGAGCAACAACAGATTGCACAAAAACGTTGACATGGACGGCAGTGAGCAATATTTTAAATACAAAGTTTTTAATTACAAATGTGCATTTTTAAAAAGTCTTTTTTGTGTATTAATATATATTTGACATACTGATTTTCTCAGAAATTAGAAAATATCAGCCTTCCTACTATAACTTTGTGCATCACAAACTACACCATCACTGGAGCAATTGTTTGTTTTTTTTTACCAATTTTGTTTGCATGTTTCTGCTTTTGTTCTAATGCATTTGCCATGAAACTTTCAAATGTGAGCAGAAATGGTTAGAAGCTGTGGCAAAGAATAAAAATGAGCTACAGTTTGAGGAAATCTCGATCCAAGCTCAGAATATTCCTTATTTTGTATTTTGATGTGTTGTTAATCTTGACGTTATCACCACCTAGTGCCGTGGCATGGGTGTTTCAGCATTTTGGTTCAAATTTATGGTTATTGTCTGTATAGATGTTTTTCTCTCCCTTTCAAGTAAAGAAATATATCCTGAGTGATGATTTTAGGGTGTTAAGGATTTGTCAAATGTTATTTAGGACGACCAGTCAACATTTTTTTTATTGTTTTTGTAAACACAATGTACACACAGCAACACAACCCACTACACACACACTCTCATACACTCATGTCTTCTGTCTGAACGTGTTTCTGTGTGAGCCATGGCTGACCTGTACGTCATGGTTAGCTATGATTTAGGGCTACACAATATTAGGAAAATGCGTAATATTATTGTAGAGTATTGCAGTGATGATATCAGTTGCAATAAACTCACATGTGCCGGTGGTGGGCACTCAGCAGAGTGGGGGTCAAATCCATCTTTTCTGCATGTAGTTTGTGTCATAGATTTCTTTCCGCACATTCATATTACAATACTGATAATTTTTTAATATACTGTGCAGTCCTACTCTGCACCGCAGGATCGTCTGTCGGATGGCGGCTCAAGGTCCAGCTAACATCCTGCTTTCTCTCTGGTTCAGTTTGGTAGCTTTGTCTGTGTTGTTTCTGTCCTGATCCACACATATTTTCATAAAGATTGTTTCACAGTTTATATGGAGTTGAAATGTTTGGCGTATTTGTTTTTTAATTAGTCTTATTTCTCTGGAGATGAATGACTAATTGATTACCTGACAGCCACCGAATGTATTTATGGTTTAAAGGATTTTCTTCGGTGTGAAACAGGAAGTTTTAGCTGATTGATCACACGACTCAGCAAAGAAGCTGAGTTTCATTCATGTTGTTCTTGACCCCACAGGGTAGATGTTACTGAAGTGAAGCAGAAAATAAAGTGTCAGTTGGAGATAAACTGATGGTTGGCTTGGCTGTCAGTTCATGTTGTACACATTATCTGACACCTCCTGACACAGCACACCACCTTCCTTCTGTCCTTTAATTTGGTGTGTTACGGCTAATAAAAGAATTATTGATGACAGGCATAGCATAATCTGATAGTTTTCTTTTGTCAGAAATCACTGAATGGCTTTAGTTTCTCTGTAAATGATTTGTCACTAATACTCTTGTTTAAAGTGCCATTAATTAAATACCTGCTATATACTCAGATTGTTGTGCTGCTGATGGGCAGCTGATGCTTCCTCTTTTTCACGCAGTCAGTATTAAAATGTGATGTATAAATATCGCCCTCCACCAAGACTGGAAAGGCTGGCGATAATTTTTTTTGCCTGTCTGTTTGTTTGTGTGTGTGTCTTTTAGTGAAATTTCCCACAAAGCACTGCTCGGACTTCAATGAAACTTGCTAAAATAAATTACTGGATGTGCGACAACAACTGATTAACTTTTGGAGTCACCGTTAACTGACCTTAAAACCCACCAAGTCACTATAACTCCATGAATTTCACAGATATCCAGCTAAAATTTGGTGTGACAATAGCTACGAATCATTCATAACACACACTCCAAGTGCTGCTTATTGCCAAGATCTTTGCTTCAAGTTTTAGCATTAAATGTTGGACTCAACCCTGTTTGTCTGTTTGCAAAATATCTCATGAACCACTGGGTAGATTTTAATTCAACTTTCAGAAAATAATTATTGGATGTACCTTTACTGCCACAGCTCATCAACATTATCCAACACAAAAATATCTATAACTCAGTTTATTTTACAGAGATTGAGCTCAGATTTGCCATGGTAGTAGCTGAGAGTCAGTCACAACACATATGCTGAGATTGACATCTTACACATAACATTATGTTCAGGGTTTGACCCAAACGGCTATAAGTCCATAATTTTGCAACATAAGGTAACCATAGTTCCAAACTCTGGAATGAAAGGCAGCAGTAAAAAGCTTTATTCTTTTTTTGATTTGTTTCTCCTGATGAGACAACATCCTGGCAGATGTTTGTGGGTTTTTGAGTTCACTAACAGTGATGAAACTTCTCCAATTTTGGACTGAATCCCACCATCAGCCAAGAGTTGCAGCATAAAGTCTTTTTGTGTTAGATGGTTCCTGATGAAGGAGAAAAACCGCCTTATTGTGCAGAACTTGGTTCTTCTTATTGTTTTGTGCTGGAATAATAATAATCATGCCCAACGCTGCCTGAAAGCCTCCTTTTATCACACATTTCTTTACAGTCAACCTTTGGAAAAGACACAGGAAGAAAACTTAAGGCAGGCGGCACGAAACGAAGCTGGGAACGGTTATTAAAAATAAAACTGAATGAACCTGGAGGAAGATAAAAGTGGGGACGGGATAAGAAACAATCATTCAAAGACAGAGACAACAGTAATCACATATGCGCCTCCAAGTGATTGTTGCTGTACTTTCCTGCTGTAAAATGAGCATTCAGAGGCTCACTGTGGAATTTTGACTCAGTTTTTCCATCTTGGTGTGTGGAGGGAGGCAGACAGTGATTTATCTGCTCTGCTGGGAGCTGCAGCAGGGAGACAGTGAACTAAACCATCTGGTATTCTCACTGTTAAAGCAATAAGAGGCCTTTAGAAGCATTCTGCTCTGTTCTGTGGATCAGTTTTCAGGTCTGTGTGTAGGATTCAGGATTTCAGGTTTTGAGTTTGTGCATGTGTGAGTGTTTTCTCATTTATAATTTGAAGCTGAAAATGTTTAAATATCTCACTGTTAGAAATGATCAGGGGAAGAGAAATGACTCTGTTCGGTCTCCACATGAACAGATCTCTCTGCCTCCTCCTCCCTGCTGCTCTTTCAGCTCGGGTCGCTGGGTCGGTGTCATGAAACGTCTAGACTGAGAGTGGCTGACAGAATGAAACTGAACTCATGCTGAAGCAAAAGAATTTCTGTTAGTTATCTGTCAGGGAAGGAAATGATCTGTCATGGTGTCGTCATATAATCTAAACTCATCTGCATTCATACTAAAGAAGTGTCAGAGTGTCAAATACTTCTCATTTTAAATAGTTTGCTTTGAGATCTTCTTTGAACCAAGTCGCAGGCAAGAAAAATATTTTTCAGGCCTAAGGACTCCCTCATAAACATCCTTCTAAAGTTAGTTGCATTAGCTTTGGGCTAATAATCTAACCAGATTCAGCTGCTCATGATGCCATCAGTATGCATTTATTAACATTTATTATTACAAAAGAAATATATAAACTTCTATTTATTACCACATGCCAACATAAAAGGCAGGCAATAATGTGATTCCCTTTGTGTGTAAATGCAAGTTTGTTTGTCTGTCTTTTAGCCAAATATTTCTTGAACCTGTGAACAGATTTTAATATTTCATTAACCAATGGACAAATTGTAATGAAACTCTCAGAAAGCAGTCACATCTACAACTGATTAACTTTTGGAGTCAACTTGATTTAAAATGGCTGCCACAGCTCTGATGGTTGTGGTTAAATCAGGGTTGCAGAGGATGATTATGTTAAAGTACGATGAAGATAGAATGACGTAATTAATTTCGTTTCCTGTGTGACTCTGCCGCAATAAAAGTAGAAGCGATTTCTCTGTTCCACTCCAGAAAAGTTTCTATGACTTTACATCTTTGTTAGGATTTATTATTGGTCAGAATTTGTTATCAGCATGACAGATATCAGCAGAAAAGCCAGTTTATAACATTAGCTGCTGTTTATAAGTAATGAACACAATATATTACCTTTTCTACCGTGTTTAAGGTGGTATCTGACAGGGCTGTGACTAGTTTGCGAACAGCGTTCATGAGAGAGTCTCCAGAATGTCTCAAAATAGTTCTCAGTTTACTCGTGTAAGTCGCAAAAGCACTTAGTCCTGTCATTTGAGTTTTTAAGCTGTTGAAGTAAAAATCGACACTGAGTTATTGTGGGGGTGTCAAACCCATCAGAATTGTGTTGTGGGCATCTCCAACTCCTCATTTCACCAATTTTCTCATAATTTTGAGTTACCATCTAATCTTAACAATCGCAGCCCAGCCCATCTTTATGGGTTAACAGAGTGGTTCTCAGACTTTCCATGCTGCGCCCCTCAAAGACTACTACAGGTATTTAACAAAACATATTGAGATTAACAGTGATTAACTCAATTTATTTCAGTTTTAGTGGCTTAGAGATTTATTCTATACTGATAGTTTTCGTCTTGATCATTGATGTTTGACCCACTTGATGCTTTCATCAGTTTACTCACGTTACATGCCTGTGTGTCCTCAGTCTCACATAATAATACTTCTTGTATGACATCAGTGTCTGATCACACGAAAGCCTGAAACAGCTACTTTAAGAACATAAAGTTTATTTTTCCTTTAGCTTTGTTTTATTTTCATATTTTAGAACCCCTGCCTCAAAACTCCAATTTGTTGCAGGATTTATGTTTTAATTAAAATGATAGTTGGAGTGTTTTACAGCAGTGATGAGTTGTTTCACCTGAACCAGAGCCAGAACAGAGTCATTAAGGTAAAAAGTTCAGTCCTGGGTTATCTAAACAGTTGTTGTTTATTTCATAAACATTAATATTGCTTCAGTCTTTGTGTCAGACCCATGGAGACCACAGGCTGTGAACTAAAACTCTTACTGAATATCAGCAGCCACTTATAGTGAGGTTCTGATGTTCTTACATCCATTTTACATGATAAAGCAAAGTGTGGGAACTTTAGCTAACATTAATTAGCTTAAGTCTTAAAGGTGAGTCTTTTTCAAGAGAAAAAATAGCATTTTTTGGTTATTAATTCTAGTTTTATTACGTAAGGTAAAAGTGGCATTCTTCCTGTTGTGGAAGTTATATGGTTGTGCTATAAGTGATTAAAGTCAGGACTAATTGTAACCTGCTGCACTCACAGCTAGGCTCTAACTTTACAACAGCTGGCTTCAAGTTTTATAACTAAATCAGGTGAAATAAATAAAAAAAAAGGCTCTTACCCCCACTCCCCCATCTGTGATGCACAGTGGGAGGGGGAAGTCTCTCGTTGGACATTCTTGCATTCAGCGGTGCTGGTTTCCAGGAGGGGCAGGGTCCTCTTTACGGCTGCTAATTACTCCCTGTCCTCAGCACCGGGTCAAGCATGTGGCTGAGAGTTAAGCTTTAGTTCAGGAAGGGAAGAAGGAGGAGGATGGGGGGGCAAAAGGATAAAGAATGTTAATCCACCCCTCCTGAATGAAAAAGTCCTAATTCACCGGTCCGGCACCCCTCCTGCTGTCAAATGAAACATTGCCGTCTGGAGTCACTAAGCGCTGCTGTGTGTGAATACTTAGGAGACTGGGATCCACCACAGTCCTGGCACTGAGCCGAGGAGTGAGGATGGGTTGGGGGGAGGGGGTGAAAATCTGGCACTGTAGCTTGTGCTCCCTTCTTCTCTAACTGAAGAAGTCCAAAACAGAAAAGATATTTATAAATTCTGATCATGGCTTTTTAAAAAGTCTTTTCTACAGTATTACGCCCCAACTTTTAAATGAAGTCACACTTTAAGGGCACTTTTATGAATCTATTATCCTTCACTGTGCTAGAGTCTCATCTAACCAACGTCTGACAAACAATCCCATAAAAGTCTAAAACAAAGTGAAACTCCCCAAATGGTTCTTTATAGTTTAATTTGTACTTTTTGTTTTAAAAGTTTCCATTTCACATGGTCTGGAAGGACCCAGTCCTTTTTATTGAAGAAAAAAAACTGAATGAGAGGACATCACTGCGAAAAAGCAAATATACAGCTGTTTTAACATGGGGTGCCTGTGACTAAACTGTCATTGTTATATAAGCTAATTTTATTTTTAACTGTCAACTTCAGCAATTACAGTATCCCACAAAATACAACAAAACTTGCAAATGAAAGTACAAATTATTGGTTTAAAGTGCCAAGTCCAACATGTTAAAACAAATGAAACGAAGCTCTGATTATTTATGTATGTAAAAAATAAAAAGCACAAGGATTCAGCATGTTGTAAGGAGACTGTTAGTAGAAACTTCAGCAGATCAAATCTTTTTTTTCAGGAATTTAGTCACATGATTTTGTCTATTGGGAAAAGAAAAGAAACAAATACAACCCAACTATTTAAAATGTAATAACGAAGACTGTAACATTGACAGATATTCCTTTAACTTAAGCTACTTTTATTTTCTCTTTCTTTTTTTTTTATTAATATTTTTATTAGGAGGATGGAAACATTACAACAAGACAAACTCAGGAACAATAACAATGTATGCAACATGAAATACAATTTCCCAGTAGGAGTAAATAAAAAAATACAAAAAATAATCAATATGAAGGGGAAAGAAAGCATGTTTAAAAGATGGCATTTCTCTTTCTAATCCCCTATGTGAAGCGTCATTTTGTTTCATAAAAGGTACTATACAAATACAATATTACAGTTTGCATATCATAGGTAACAATTGTATGTATATAAACTGTCTACACTTCCATAGTTTCTCACTCACCCATTCATACACAGGCCTATCATATATTTTACACATTATATACAGTACTTTTTATATTCTCACTCATACATTTATAAGCATATTGGTGGGCAGCAGGTGTGGGAGGGTAGGTGGTACAATCTCTTTCCCTGGGACATTGGCATGCTGCAGGAGCTGGGGATTGAACCCCTGACCTTACGTATGGAAAACGATCACACTCCCTCTGTTATTCATGTTGCTTCAGTTTGTTAATGAGAGCAATGCATCTACAGTACCAAATGCAAAAAAAAAAAAAAAAAACGCAGATATTTACACACTTGCACAGTCCTGTGACATACTGAAGGCTAAACGTTGCATTGGCTTTGCTGTCTGTCTGATTTGTGTGATTTTCCCCTGCCTGGACGGAGCTCAGTGACAGCAGAGCGACTGAGAGCGAGGGTCCACACGGGTCATGCAAACAGTTCATGTGTTCAAGGTGGATATGAGGGGCTGCGGTCTGGGGGGAGGGGACTTTTAGTGTCCACTTCCAAAGATGTTGGTTTCTTCAGAGACCTGCCATGAAAAGTTGGTAAACATCTCAGTTTAATAAATTGGAACTGAGACCGAGGGCTGCGGTCAGGATGTGGTCTGGACAGCTTCCTGTGGCAGGTCGACTGCTGCTGACTGGAGTGTGTGAAAGCAGGAGTGTTTAAAAAGTGTCAAACTTACCATGTTTGCTTTAGTTTAGCTCTGAAGTGCCTCACTGCCTTAAATGAAACGTTTCTTTCTTCCCCCCTTTTATTTCATGTGAACTAATTTCTTGTTGGAAAGGACATTTCTCTGAGGAACAGTTCGATGTGATTTTCTTTTTCCCCACCTGCCTCACCTCCAGGTGAGATCTTGCTCAGAGCCACGAGGATCACATGATTCGTGAGTGTGGGCTGTTGCTGCTTGAAAATGCTTTACTAAATCATTTATCAGTATGTCTGCGTTGTTGTGATCTAAACAGCAATAAAATTGCTGTAGTGTGTTGCAAACATCTGCTTAGAGGAGGCTCTCGGCTGCTTTACGTTGGTTTTAGGAGCATTAGTGGGACATTTCCACATCAAATAATAAAATGATGGCTGATGTGGAGCCTGGTTTCCATGGATGGTCTTGAATGATTTGTTAATTAGAGATGAAATGAGTGCCTTCAGTCTCTCACCACCAGAATCTGTCTCCACATAAGGACAGGGGAGGACACTGTTAGCGTCAGAGACTACATAAAGATGTTTAATGAAAAGCTTGGCTGGTTGAACCACAAACATTACTATCAGACTGGAACTCTTGTCTTTATTCTGACCACAGTGAAGCTCCAATATTTGGTCACTGTGTGTTAACTGGGACACACGTCTTTCCATGCCTTGTATGGACTGCCTCTGTGCAGCTCCAAGTGATTGATTGATCCGTTTCCAGAGGAATAATCTGCTCCTGGATGTCGAGGCAATAACTGCAGAGTCAAAACAGACTGTTGTGGTTTTATAGAGAATATTTGAGGCTGTCTAAGAAATATTTGCCTTTAGAATTCCCTGGTTCCTATTAAAAAAATGTTTTAATAAAAATGTTTTCTGTATTTCATTTATATGTGATTTTGGCCTCAGTTTTGTGGCTTAAAGTCATGTGTTTTCTATAATTGTTTTTAAAGAGTTTTATAAAGTTTTTTGCTATGCAATAATAATTGCTGAATTAATAAAAGCCCCAGAATTTTAGATTGGGGTCATACTATGTTGAAAAATGATGGAGTAGTTGCCATTTTAATCAAACGCTTAGAGTATTTGTTGTGAATGGCTCTCAGCTACTACCACATCAAACTTCAGCTTGATATCTGTATAATTCACTGAGTTGTAGTTATTTTTGTGTTTTGCTAATGTTGATTAGCTGTGGCAGCCATCTTAATTTGAATTGACCCTAAAAGCTTATCTGTTCTGGATACACATACAATGATTGCTATTTGAAACCTTTTTTTGGCAGCAGGAGATAATTAAAAGCCTTTAAATTATAACTGGTTTTGTACTAGTTGTAAGAAAGTTGTGCTGAATAGTTCTTTCATAGTTTTCTGTAGAGTTCAAGAGATTTAGCTTCGTACAGAACATGTCAGAACATGTGTTGTAAGGAAAGTGAGCTTCCCATTCCTGCTGTCCAGAACACAACAGCCTGACTGATTGTGTACTCGGGTGTGTCCAGCAATTCTTCACTAATCCTGCAGACAATAATAAATACTCTTGGTACAGCAACAATCTTTGTGCCTGCGAGCCAAATAAAATTTTAAAAAGCAAGATGTTAGGGCTGATCTGTTGGAGTTTACAGATATTTCCTTTTTTTAAACAACTGCAAAAAACAAACAAAAAAACAAAAACAACTAAGATTTTAACCTTTACCATCCGACTTACTGACTGGACTATCAACCTACTATTGCAAATCTCATACAATATATGTTTAATTAGAAATGCTATTTTTTTATTAGTTAGACTAAATTAAACATTTCTGAGAACTCATAACTTTATATAAACTCACTGATAAAGGCCATCCTCCAGGCAGAAATGTGGAAATGAAATTAAACTGAAAAGTCATGTGAATGTATTCTAGTGATTACAATATCAGATAAGACGGATAACAGCATTGGCAGTACAGGCACACTACTGGTCCCAGGTCAGTAAGTGTGGCCCCACCTCATACAAACAGGGATTTGGTGCAGAACAGAGTCATATAGATGTTGGAACTGGACTTCCAGATTCCACGGAAACATTAGGGGATCTGGCTGACCCCAGGAGAACCTCAACATGATGCAGGCAATCCATAAACACACATGTTGCGTGTCGAGGGGTGTCATCTTATTAAAAAACTGAACCAGGGTGCTGTCTCAGGAGGGGTAAGACGCTCACGCAGGACGTCATTGATGTAGCTCTGTGCCATCAGGGTCCCAGAAGTGATTGGTATCAGACCCTATGCCCCCTCACCCTTCTACCATGATTCCAGGAAAAATACCAGTGTGTCTCTCCACAATACTGGTGGGATTGATTGTCTCCCCTTGGCACACCCATATGAACATGCAATGGTCCTCAGTGGTAAGAGGGCCATTCATACCAATCTTCATGTTCAGAGATTCATCCCTGAACATGATACGACTTCCTCCATCATCAGTCCCTGCCTCCTGGTTCTGGCACTGCTCCAAACACACTATACTCCAGTGTTACTGGCAGCTACACATGGGATGGTGAACCTGCAGTCTGTATGATACTAGTCACTGAGACACCATGCAGGATAATACAGGGTGTTGTAAATTGTCCACTACCTGTGTCTGGATGGCAGGAGCATTACAGATCTACCCTCTCTTGGTGAGTCCTGTATTGGGCAAGCAGAACCATCACTACATGTGTGGCTGCCACAGTGTGACCCCTACTAGACTCCGTCAAGTGCTGGTAACTTCGATGACATGCTCTATGTCTGCTGATCTTCACTCACTGTTTTTGACTGTCAGATGCTCCAGCAACTATCTGATAACACTGTCAATTCACTTATGATGTCACTACTTATGTCTCTTGTTGCAGATCCTAGACGTTCAGCTCCTTGTATATTAAATTATTTAAAGACCCATCACTGGTCTGCATGTGGACTGGATTGCATCCAAATCAGACCCTTGCTCCTGGGTGTTTTTTAGTTTTTGTCAGTGAGTGTGAAATACCACTACAGCAGAATTATAAATGATTGTTTTGACCTAATCTAATAAATCAGTTTTCAATCAATAAATGGATACAGCCAGTAGAAGCTGAATAACGACAGTTGAATCATGGTATATTTCCCATCAGATGACAGCGTGTGGAACAGTTTCTCAGAGAGTCAACCTCATTAGTGAAGCTCCAACTTCATGGTGAATGACTGATAGCTTCTGCCTGGTGGGTTTGTCTCACTTCATTTTCAGCTGATGACAGATAAAGATGGCTTTTCATTCAGACCCTTCACCTCCTCAAAAGCTCAGTCATTTCTGCTGACAGGCGGGTCATTGGTGGTATTCTTGTGTTATAAGTCAGGACTAGATAAACTGATAGAGGTAGGGCTTAAAGTGTTTTTTTTTTCAATGAGTTGCCAACACAGCTCATAAAAAAAGCTTTTTATTACCCCCAATTTCTGATCCGAATTAAGAAAAAGCCTCATGCTTCACTTATTAGATTCATAGCTAACATTTTCTGCCCAAATTGGCCTGTTTAGTTCCATATTTGTATGTTTACTTGAGTAAAATCTGAATTCCAGCTGTTTAATAACAAGTTATGTTTATGATTTGTTTGGTTTTGGTATTAATATCCTTAGCTTTCTTTAATAGAACGTTGATCTTTTTAATAATGCCAGAAGCATGCAATCAGACATCAGAAGATGAGGAGGAAGTTGTTATTTTTCTGATACTAAACAGCTGTAGGGAAACACGTGCAGCAAAGTGTATTTGAATGAAACCTCTGTTTAAAAATGTCAGTTTTTTTTTTTAAATTGATCTCCACTGCACGTGAGTCAGGCGTAATGGTATCCAGCTGCTGCAGGGCTGTGAGTCGCCACTAAAGCTCTGTTTTAGAGTTTGTCTTTTTACCTTTGACCTTCTGTTCCCTGTGAAATGGATGTTAAAAATTGATGTTTTTAACCAGTTCAGTATGCGGTTCTTGTGAATCCCCTCAGGGATTGTGCGTTGTTCGACATTTATTATTTATGTACTGTGTTCTTGTTTTTTTTTTAAATTTTTGTACCATAAATATCCACCTGTTCTCTTTTATGTGGTGTTTCCTAACCTCACCTATTAGCTTCAGATCTTCTCCTCAGATCAGATCTGTTGACCAAGTTCTCCTTTCTGTTCAGGACTTTTTTCAGGCATGGCTTGTTTATGCCATCGTATAGCTTAATGTGTGTGCATCTGGCTGCACAAACAGCTGTTAGTTCTGGGTGATTTTGGCTGGTGCGGTGCGGTCCTGGGTCAGACTCCATGTCACATTGTTCTGACCCAGTGTACCTCTGTGGTGGCCCGCTTACAGCCAGGACGGCCGGCCTGAGAACGTGCTAATTGCATGGTTGTGGTCAAAGTGAGGCAGTGGTGGACTCTGCTGTGAAATGGTTGGAAGGAAGGGTTTGTGTGCAGCTGTAACCTGTGATCATGGGGACCTATAAATGGGCACATCTCTCTTTAAATGGAGAACATAAATTTTCACTGAGCCACAGCTGTGAAGGGTTCTGCTGAGTAAGCACTGGTTCTGGGTCAACACAAGACAGATGATGGGCAGAGAGGTGACAGAATGGTCAAAATGAAGTCTTTCTTTAAATGTGCACATTTTGTGGGGGTTATTCACTGCCCTAGTCTCTGTTCGCTTTGTAGAAACAGAATGATGTGGGCTATAAATGTAGTAATGTTACTGTCCCTCAGATTTAAATACTGATGTTTAACTCCACTTTTCTACATAACCCTAACACCTTGTTTTATCTCTTTTTGTCTTTTCAGCGGAACCAGCTGACCTATTGAAGATTTTAGATTTTCACAATTTACCAGAGGGCGTTACAAAAACAACGGGTTTCTGCTCACATCGGCGGTCATCACAAGGACCTGATGTGGCTTACAGAGTATCCAAAGATGCCCAGCTCAGTGCCCCCACCAAACAGCTTTACCAAGGTGAGTGTCTGACTCCGCTCACTGCACCTTTCTGCATTTTACGACTGATCACAGGCTTTCCTAATGTTTCAAATATGCTCGATACAACTAGATTCCT
This sequence comes from Kryptolebias marmoratus, assembly GCF_001649575.2. Classification (NCBI taxonomy): domain Eukaryota; kingdom Metazoa; phylum Chordata; class Actinopteri; order Cyprinodontiformes; family Rivulidae; genus Kryptolebias; species Kryptolebias marmoratus. The sequence goes on from NC_051443.1 coordinate 6,962,084, forward strand.
CTTAAAGAAACTTCAGCTTATTCATGATAGATGATGTAACCTTTTCATGACTTTTTGTTATTACTAATTGGTTGGACTTTTGACCCTTCACCCCTATTATTAAAGCCTAAATTTTCATCTGATTCAGGTAGCAGTTTATGTTTGCGATTAAGTTAGAGCAAGCAAGCAATTCTCAAAATGTGGACTTCGCAGTGAAGAGTGGTGTGGCTTCTTAAAGAATGCTCACAGGGAGAGAGAGTGCACAGAGCAAGCAAGGGAGGGAGCAAGCCTGTGTCTGTATTAGCAGCTTAACGAGATCTTGTGCCACGAGATCTCGCAAGATGGAAAGAGATTTCTTGTGAAGTTGAAAACTGTCTCTTGAACCCCAAAACAACCTGTCTCATGACAAAGCTATCCCTGAAAATTTCCCCACCGCTTTAAATCATTTGTGTGTCAGCAAAACAAACATGTTAGGCACTAGGTCCATGCAGCATGTCTTGTAAGTCATGTTGTGAAAGCAGCTTCTCCCCTTTTCCTGCAGCCGCTACATAGTAGAATTTTCATTACAGCCTTACAGTATTTTGTTGCCCACCTTCACCTACATCATCAAAACTGAGTTTTCAAAGGTGAATGCATTGTGGATGCAAACGTATTCTCAGCAACAAATATAGTAAAAAGCTCATATTGTGGTCTATTGACAAATGAACTTTTAAGGGAATTGCTCTGTCTGATAATGTCTTTTGTGCCAGGGTTCAATCAGCTCATTGAAGGCAGACGATGCTATCTTCCAGACTAGCTTATTTTGTATTTTAAGACGTGTAACTCTTACCTGTCATCTTGCCTTCAAGTTCAGTTTATTCTTGTGTGAAAACAAAGGCATTTTATTTTGTTGGGGCATGAAAGCTAGAGTTTAACCTTATAAAACTACAGTAAACATTAAACCTTACTGTTTAGAGTTAGAGCAGTTTAGGTTCACGTGCAATAATTTTAAGTAAACAGAACCATTTTCTAGGTTCAAAGTTGTAAACAAATTTAATGAAAAGGTTTTGCTTATTGCTAGTTGTCCTGGACTTTAACTAGAAATCAGATTTGGACATTTGAATATGAAGTTTGTGAACCCTTGGTTTAGAGGGTTTAAAACAGGAAGTGCTGTCTGTTTAATCCTTCACCTTCCTATTAACATGTTTAATTAACCGTACGGTATGCCTGACTGTTACTGTGTTCGTGTGTCTGTCTCAGTTAGTTTGTTTCTTTTCACTCTTATTAAAACGCTAAACAGTAAAAGATAAAGCTTTCTTTTTGAAGAAAAAAAAAAAAAAAACTCAGCAGATGGAAGTTATCCAGCTGCAGGAGGGGGCTGGACAATGGAAAAGCAGTGAAAGCAGCGGCTGCAGAGGGGAGGGGGGATTCCACTTGTGTTGTGTTGTGCTGACGTGGCTCTGAGCTGCTGCTCTGTGTGCTTCAGGACTTCTTTCCTCTCTCTCCTCCCTCTCCAGCCATCTTCTTCTGCTTTTCTTTTCCCTTCAAGCTTTAGATTTTCCTCTCTGTATCATTTCTCCACCACTCCAGCTACCTCACGGTGTTTCTGTCTCTCATGTTTGAGACGCGCTGAAGTCTCTTTTGTGTTTCTAACAGAATATAAAAGGCTGCTGTGGATCTAGCATAAAGGACTGAGCTGAGTCCTGACACCCTCAGTCCTGGTCCTGTCAGATGCTACAGGGAATCTTTGATCCATCCTCCGATTCTTTCTTTGGGTTTAAAGATGAGCCATGAGGTTTCTGTGGCCTGCGAGTCCTTACACGCTCTCCAATCAAACAAATCCTCTTCACTTTGATGCTCTCTGAGTCCGTAGCCCCATATGGCTTTTTGTTTAAACACATATTCTATAATTACACACACATGCTGCTCTGGATCATCCAAAATAACAATCCACATAAAACAAACCAACTGGAGGGCTTCATAACCGGCATCTCTTGCTCTTTAGGTGCAAACAGACTAACTAGCTGTCTGTGGCTTGAAGGATTTAAAATATAGTCCCAGTGTTTGTGCTGTGGCCCCTTTCTTGCCTGGATGTCGCAGCTAATATATTCCAGACGGCAGTCTGAGATCATTTTATCCAGGGTTTTCTCCCTTTCACTCAGTTTTCCACTCTAAGTCATGTTCACCTAAATTATCAACATAGCATCCTCCCTGTCTGAAGGTTCGAAATACAGTCGCACAGTCAAACCTGAGGCATGCAAACATGCTGCTTTTCTTCTCATTCTTATGTTGGTAATAAAAACCACAGCAGCTCGGATTGAGAACACTCTGGCCCGTGACCCAATAACCACAGACTGTCTGTGATGATGTGTTGGAAAAGAACAGGAGCAGACATGCAATCATTAGGCAAACATGTGGAAGAGATGATTCATTTTAAACCACAGAGGCTATGAACAAACAGGAGACCTTCCTTACCTTTACTGTTTGAGTCAGAAAAAAGGGAAAACTTTCCTTTCTCTTTAACTTGTATTCCTTGTCTTGTTGTGACTCTGCATCTAGAAAAATATGTGACTAAATGAACAACAGCCAACCAACATGCAAAAGCTCCTGCATGTTTTCAGGACTGATTTAGCTGGAGCTCAGCCTGTAGGGTTGTGATCTTAGGAAGGCACTTATCATTTTGATAGGAGCTTCTGCTGCAGCACACAGACTGTGTGAATCTCAGCATGGTTGAAAAGAGAAAAACTGACTCTAATATATCAGAAAATATCTTTACGCTACACAACTCGAATTGGAAAAAAGTTGGAATGTTGTGTAAAATGTAAATAAAAACAGTGCAATGATTTTCAAATATCATAAACCCATATTTTATTCACAATGGAGGATGGTAAACATGTCAGATGTTTAATAAAATAAATCCTACATTTAAATAAAAAGAAGGGAAATTTATTTTTTATGTCAGCAACACATCTCAAAAAAGTTGGGATAGAAACATGAGCCACTGTGAAGCATCCCGTCTTCTTTTAACAACAGCCCTATTTTTAGATGTTTTTTTGTGGTGAACCTCTGCCCATCTTTACTTCTTGAGGATTTAGCCTTTCTAAAATGCTCTTTTTTACTGACCTGTTTCTAATTAACCTAATTAGAAGCAAAATGCTCCTCCAGCTGTTTCTTATTTGTACCACTTACTTTAACTACCTTTTGTTGTGCCTGTCTCTTAGAGATGTTGCTGCCATCAAATCCAAATTGGCATTCATTTATCCAAAGGATCACAACTTTTTGTGGCTCAATCATTTGATATGTGCAATATGTTCCATTGTGAATAAAATATGGGATTATGAGATTTGGATTCTGTTTTTATTTACATTTTATCCAATGTTCAAACTTTTCTGCAAATTTGATTGTACATAACAAACCTGCAGATATACTTACGTCGACTCATGAGAATACTTTGTGGTATTCCTTTAAATGCCTAGCATTCCTTGAAGGAATGCATATTGCCTACCACCTTTCATGTAAAAGTTTTAAACTAAGATTGATGAGAAATGGAGGTCCAGTTTTCTAAAATTTATAGAAGTTAAGCTGAGATGGGTTTAAGACTATGCAACTATTTTTTTAACACGTCTTTATTATTTTTTTTAACAGTGTCCAATCAAAATGTATATACAAATGGGTAGACTATATTCTATTCAATTAATTCAGACCCTTCACCCCTATTCCGATGGGGAAAATAAGTAGCTAACAATAAATAAAATAAAAATCACACATAACTCCTGGTTTAGAACACAGAGTTTAGATGCAATCAAGAATACACAGATTTAAACAGCTTTACATCCCATACATAATAATCAACAGATAGAGACATATAATCTTTAAGATATGCAACTATTTTAAGAGAAAATGACTGTGGTGGCCATCTTGAATTGGGTTGAGTCCAGGAGTTGATCAGTTGTTAATGTACGTCCAGTGATTTCTGTCTGGGTTTCATTAAAATCCATTCACTGGTTCAGGAACTTTTCTGTTAACTGGCAATTACATGGCCGCCTGCCTTCAATGACAGTGGGTGATGAAAAGTAACTTTGTTTGAATATTCAAAACGATATCTGAACCAGGCACACTGATGATTCAGTGTGCCTGGTTCAGATATCCGGGCCTGTTGTTTGGTTTGAGCTAAATTCCCCATGGTGTTGAAGCCAGAGTAAACTCCCACCTCAGCCTTTCTGTTCCATCCACTTCATACAAACACACACTTTCAGTATTTGAGTTTCTCTGTCATTTTTTGTTTTACTCATCTTGTTGCAATAATTTCTCTTACTCTTATTATTGCCCACCACTGAAATACAGGGCAATTATGTTTTTGCCTGTGTCTGTGCATCTGTGTGATTGTTTGTCTGTTAGCAAAATATCTTACGAATCAGTGAGTGGATTTTAATCAAACTCTTAGAAAGTAATCATTGCATGTACATCTATAACTGATTAACTTTTGGAGTCAACCTAATTCAAGATGGCTGTCACAGTTAAACAATATTAGCAAAGTCAATGAGTCAGTTTTACAGGTACTGAGCTACATTTTGGTGTGGTAGTAGTTGAGTGTCATTCCCAATACACACTTTAATAGTTAATAGATTATGTGAGATATTTGGTTAAAAGTTTGCCATTACCTAATGGAGTCAACTGTGTCTGTCTGCTTGGAAAATATCTCATGAACCAGTGGACAGATTTTAATGAAACTCTCACAAAGTAACCACTGCATGTGCAACTACAACTGATTTACTTTTGGAGTTTTTGATTTAAAAGGGGCACATGAGCTCATCAACCTTAATAAACACAACAATGGCTATACTTCTATCAGTTTTACAGCTACTGAGCTAAACTCTGGTGTGGTAGTAGCTAAGAGTGATCACCAACACACTCTCCATGCCCTAAATAATTGCACATAAGATCACTTATAAAGTTTGATGCAAACAGCTGTAACGCCATCATTTCTCAATACAGGATGATCTTAATCTAAAACTTTGGCATTAAAGGCACTGGGTGATATGCGTTCCTTCAAGGAATGCTGGGCCTTTTTTTTCTGTGCACATGTTTTCATTCCACCCTTCTGTTAACCTTTGACCCACACAGCCTTCCTGCTGTCAGTTACTGCTGCCATGGCCTCAACCACAGCCCTAAAGTTTTCTTCATTGTATTTTTTTGCATCATAGCACTTAGATTTTGTATATTTGTTTCATTCAATGTAACCAAACTTTTCCACCAGAGAGTACTGAGGAGTGTTATCTTCCTGTTCCTGATGGCTCGTCTTTCTCTCTTATCCTGGTTCAACATCTGTCCATCCATCTGTCCATCACAGCAGCTTTTCTCAGATGAGCTGAATTCCTAAGGAAAGACACTGCCAAGGCATGTGCTCTGTGCATGATGGGGTGTGATGGAGGGATGACAGAAAAAGACGAAGACAATAAGACATACTGACAGGATAAAAGATGATGAAAAGAAGAAAAAAAAATATATATATAGTAGTAAACTCTGTTTTTATATCTTCTCTTTCTTTTCCAGCCTAAATTGAGGGTTTCCACACTGCAGTAAAGTGTTTTTCTGCAGCTCAGGATTGGCTATCACTAACCAATCAGCAGTTACCACTAGCTTTACTTAGAAAAATTAAATACCTAGCATTTCATAAAGGAACACATATTGCCCGGTGCCTTTCATGCCAGAGTTTTAAACTAAGATCATCTTATGATAAACTTACAACTTTTTTGGTCAAACCTTGTAATTGATGCGATCTCATGCATGATCTCAGGAAATGTGTTATCTCAGAGTATGTGTTAGGGATGACCTTCAGCTACTGCCACAATAAACATTTAAGGTGACGATATCACGCAATGGATAGCACACAGAGTATGTGTTGTGAATGACTCTTATTGACTACCACACTATATTTTAGCTCAAGAACTGTAAAATTTCCAATCTCAGCAAGGCTCAAATTCTCCCTAGATAAATCAACAACTGACCCTTTTCTTGAGGGAGGTGGGGGTCCCAAAAACAGAGTTTGTTCAAACTGAGGGAATATTTGAGACTTCAGAGTGGAGGCTAACAGATCTTCATTTCAGATCGTTCATGTGCTCCCATACCAACATATATTCTTGGTGTCTGTATTTCCACATAAATGTGTCTCGAATTATTTGTCTTGAGAAAGGCTTTTGCTCCTCTCAGTCAGATCAGTCTGTTAGATGCATCAGAGTTAGGAGATGGGGGAGTTTGAGGGATGGTTTCACAAAGTCTCCCAGGATCGCATGTTTTTGCCATTAATGCTTCTCATCCTGTGCTGCTCTGGAAATGTTCCGACAAGTTTTTTCCTTCGTACTTCTGACTAGACTCCAGTCTGGCAGCCACCTCTCTCAGATGAATCCTATCCCGTTACATTTGCACATCACTGTTGTTTCCTTTTTTGCTGTAAATTCAACAGATTCTTGTCTAACTAACAACAAAAACATTATTCTCCACTTAGATGCTAGAATTCTCAGTCTGTCTCCTGAAATAACAGCACAAGTGTTTATTTCCTGTTCTGACGATGAATGCTTTCTGCTGCTCTTAACTCTCCTCTCTCTGTGTTCAACCCCATCTGTTTCGCCAGGAGATGCCTTCCCTGAGGATTTCTCCATCTTGGCCACGGTAAAACCCAAGAAGGGCAGCCAGTCCTTCCTGTTGTCTGTTTACAATGAACAGGGCATCCAGCAGCTGGGACTGGAAGTGGGACGCTCCCCTGTCTTCCTGTACGAGGACCACACAGGCAAACCCAGCCCAGAGGACTACCCCCTCTTCAGAGGAGTTCACCTAGCTGATGGAAAGTAGGTGCATCGGTCTGTCTTGATTCTGCTTCAGGTCTCTGTACCTTTAATCAGAGTCCAGCTTCATGAATCAGGTTCTGGTTCAGGTCCCTGATCCTCTAACCCAGTGGTTCTCAAACTTTTCATGCCACGCCCCCGTTTGGAAGAAGGAAAATTGTCAGCCATTGTTATTGTGTTAAAGAATGTGACTTTTTCTGTCTAGATTGCTTTTTGGAGTGTTTTTAATTTTATTTTTCTAAAATGAAGAACAAAAAAAGAACTGCACTTTACTAAAAGATTAAAAACAGGCAGCTTCATCAGCCTAAATACTGATGGAGCTTTATTGTATAAACAATAAAGCTCCATCTTCGCACAGAGACTCAACAAATATAAATATATAACACGTCAATATTATCACAGTGTTGAATGCTACAGTGAGTCTATTTTTCCTGTATATTTGAAAAAAAAAAGACAATACGATTCAATCCATTTTAAAATCAGGAGTTTGTGCATGTATTTATAATTCCAACAGCCAAATATCTTTCAAATATCTTTGATTTGAAGCAGTTTTTTTTCCACACTTCCAAACTGGTGCACTTCATTAGTAAACAAATTTGGAACAAGAACCGGCATATCAGCCGGCCCATAAGCTGAATGAATCCAGAGCATGGCTTTCCCACCTCGACTGCTTTTTCTCTTACTGTTTGTCCCTGATTTAAAACTACTCTTTCTTCAGACAGAAAACATTTACCTTATGAGAGATAAATCTCCTCTCTCCTTTCTCTATGCCAGGGATAGGCAACCCTGGTCCTCGAGGGCCACTATCCTGCATGTTTTACTTGTTTCTCTTCTCCAACACACCTGATTTGATTCAATGGGTGATTAACAGGCTTCTGCAGAACATGAAGAGGTAATTTAACCACTGAATCAGGTGTGTTGGAGCAGGGAAATAGTTAAAACATGCAGGATAGTGGCATTCTAGGACCAGGGTTGCCTACCCCTGTTCTATGCTCATCATCATTCTATCAAAGCATGCGCCATCTGACTAGTGAGGAATGGATCCACTTTCCATGGTATGAGGTCTGTCTTCTAAACATGTCAGAGTGGAAACAATGTCTAAAGGTTTGCTCCTCTTTGAATTTTTAAGACCCAATAATTAAAATAACATAAAAATTGGAGGAATCACCCCATTGTAATGAACTTGTGTTCTCCACCAGGGGTCACGGTTTGAGAACTGCTGCTGCTGATCAGAGTCCCCCTTCATGTAATGGTGTCAGGCCCTGTTTCAGATTCAGGTCTCTGATCCTCTAATCAGAGGGACTTAGTTTAGTTTACTTGTCCCAGATCAAGACACACCTGACCCAGGTGTCTCTCTAACCTGCCACTTCCTAACATCTGCACTTGTGATATTCCAAGTTATGAACAAATAATATTTTACCTGTTGTAGATAGCTCTTTAAAAGGCCTCAGTTTGGAGAAATAGAGTTTAATCCTCACAGAAGCTAACAGCTCATCTGATTGGTGCCAAGACCAAAAGTGGATTGCTGCTGTCTTAAGAAAACTCCAGTTTAAAGAATTTCAGTAGTTCATTTAAATGGTGTTTTATCAACCTTTACATCAACATCAGTTTCAACTTGTTCCAGCCAAAATATTGATATTCCTGCATGAAGTCACCCAGGTTGTACAGGGAGTGCTACAGGTAACTGCTGCTGGTTTGTGCTTGTATATAATGGTGACACGAGTAATTAAATGTAATCAACTATGCAAAAATATTATTATATATAGCTATTGTACTGATTATCATCAAATAATTTTAGAAGATTAAATAAATTGATTCCTGTAGTCTAAATTTTATAAAAAAACAAGTTAGTGTTTAATATGAAAATGAAGAGTTTTTGAAATAGACATGTCAAGTGTTTGCTTTTAGAAAAATGGTAAAATGTTTTGTTTGCTTTTTTCTCCTTTTCACTTGGAAATTAATTAATTCTGTTTGTTAATTAAGTCTGTTTCTGAACCTGGCATACAAGTTTTAAACTCTCCACGGGAAAAATACCATAAGAGTCCACCCAGCCTGGTTGAAATCCTTTATTTCCTTTCTTAATTTTTGTCTTCTACCGACAGCTATACTAATATTTTTCTCTTGCCTCATATTGTTTCACCTGGCTTCTACCTCTCTGCAGGCTGGCCACACTCTACAGAGGGAAGCCTAAAGAAGCTGTGGAAATTACCATAAAAGCTAGAAACTGAATGATTGTGAATGCTATAAAATGTGTGCAAGAAAAAATATGCATTCTATTAAAATTTAACATCTGTCTGGAACCAAACAAGACTTTACTCGGGTCTGTATCTAGACCATGGCTCATCATTTGATGACAACTAACTGCTGTGGATGGCAGGATCCACTTTGGTCTTATGTGCGTTCGGACTAGCTATGAACTCATTGGTCCTGTCATAATCAAACTCATTCTCCAAACTGAGGTTCGAGACCATTCTGAGACAGAAGGTTCTGAACAACCCCATTTCTAACAATCTGACCTATCGAATTGATCTTGTCTAATAGCTTTATATTTTCCAACAGCTCAGATTTCAGAATGTTTTCAAGAAGCAGAGTGGGAATAAACTTGAATTTGAGCAAACCCTGATCAGGTTATCTTCATGAAACCCAGTAACCCTGTGAATAAAGCTCTCCTCCTGTTCCAGGTGGCATCGAGTGGCAATCAGTGTGCACAAGCAGACCATTACCCTAATTTTGGACTGTAAAAAGAAGACTACCCAGAGGCTGCTCCGGGACCCCCACCCCATCATTGATACCAAAGGAATTATAGTGTTTGGAACAAGAATACTTGATGAAGAAGTCTTTGAGGTAGGTCTTGTTGAACCATTGGATGGATGTTAATGAAACTTTCAGAAAATAATTATTGGATGTTCATCTGCAACTCAATCCAATTCATGATGACCACCACAGCTAACTGGTTTTGGAAACCCAAAAAAGGCTCCAATAAAGATAATTTTACAGATATTGAGCTAAAACTAGGGGTGGCAGTATCTGACAGTCACTCACAACACATACTCTGAGCATTACACAATGTGTGATGTCTTTGCTGTTATACAGCCCCGTGTGTCTGTTAGCAAATTATCTCATGAACCACTGAACAGATTGTGATGAAACTCTCAGAACTGAATCACTGAACATACATCGACAACTGATTAACTTTTGTGTCAATTTCATTCAAGATGGTTGCTACAACTAATCAAACTTAGCAAACACAAAAAAATGGCTATAATTCTTGAAACTTTATAGATCTTGAGCTAAAATTGGATATGGTAGAAGATGAGACTGATCTACAACACATACCTTGAGTGATAATGCTTCTTGTGAGTTCTTGCATGTTATCATAATGGCATTTACATTTTCTGACCAAAACAGCTACAGCTCCATCCCTTCTCATCAGAAGATGATTTTATTTTAAAAATCTGGCTTGAATGGTGGATGATATACATTCATTTTTTCAAGAAATGCTAAATGTTTCCTGTTGTTCTTTAAATATGACAATACAAGTTAAACCAGTCATATATATATATATATATCATGAGTTTTAAATAAAGTAGAATGTGTGTTTTGCTGTCAGGACAGACACATGTAAGTGAGGTCTGAGTGTTGGTCAACCCCAGTGCCCGGCTGTCGTTAAACGCTGCATTAAATAAGGGATTGTGGTGGAGGCCACATCCTCCTTGGTTTGTGGAGCCCCCAGCATGTAACCCACAGACCTCTGCCACCCACTCATCCTCATACACACATTCACAAATCAAACATAATTGTAGGTGCCACATGTTCCACATTGTACACAAAGAAACTTCACATCCCATAATTCTGCTGTTCTTCCAAATGTGCTGTGAGTGTTTGCACTCAGACTGCTGAGGTTTAATGGCAGGATTCTTTGTCTGAGCAGGCTGCAGCGTTTCTGTCAACAAAAAGAAACACGTACATACTTGTTTTTAATGATTACAATGAGAACTTTCTGGGCTCAGGCAATGCTAGATTTATTTATCTAGTGCACAGGAAGCATTTTGGTGTGAAGTTTCTCAAATACTATTTATGTTTGCCTGGTTGGACAGGTATAAATTTATTAAGATACTGTCCTTCCTTGAAGGAATGCATATCGCCCTCCACCTTTTATGCCAGAGTTTAAACTGAGATGGCCATATGTTGAGTTACAGCCATTGTTACAGCCAATCTCATGAGTTATACTGAAATATTGTCAAATGAGTTAGCGCTCAAAGTATGTGTTGAGAATGACTCTCAGCTACTACCACACCAATCTTAAGCGCAATATCCATAAAATTGACAGAGTTACAGCCATTTTTTTTATAAACTAATGTGGAGTAGCTATGACAGCCAAAAATGAGTTGGGTTGACTCCAAAAGTTAATCAGTTAGATGTACTTTTATTGATTACTTTGGCAGAGCTTTTTGGTTCATGAAATATTTTGCTAACGAACAGGGTTGACTAACAGTTAATGCCAAAGCTTTAAGCAAAGATGTTTTTGCCATGTGTATCGCTCTGAGTATGTGTTGTGGTTTAGACTCAGCTATTACCGCACCAAAGTTTAGCTCAATATCTGTAAATTTGATTTAGTTATATAGTAAATTTGATTTAGTTATGACCTTAGCAAACAAAAATTGTTTGCTACGTCAATTAGCTGTGGAAGCCATTTTGAACTGGGTTGATCCTAAAACATAATCACTTGTAAATGTACATCAAATTATTGCTTTCTGAGAGTTTCATTAAGATCTGTCCAGTTGGTTATAAGATACTTTGTTAACAAGCGAACACACAAAGAGACATGGGCAAAAACATTATCTCCCTTTCACCTTCACCAGAGCGAAGTAGTGTATATAAGGGGGATTTTAGTCAGAAACTGTAAATAATGATTAGTAAGAGTCTGACTGATGGGACTGAGGCTGATCCAGATGATCGTTGACCTTTCCACTGCTCACAGGGAGCAGACAAAAGGGAGGAATTATGACATCATTTTTTTCAATAGTCCCTACAGTTAATCTGCAGGCGCAGATATATGAGAGGGAATAAAACCATTTCAGAATCATGAAGCAATCAGTCCTGCAACAAAAACCAGATTTTATTTTGTACAGAAAAACACATATTTGTTGAATAAAAACATTTTTTCACTAATTCATACTGTGGGGAAATGTTTTGTTTATCACACATATTGTGTTATTTCTTTCTTGTGAAATGTTTGACTGAGAACTATTTAACAAGACAAATTCAGATGTTTTTTTTATTTTCTGCCTTATACTCATTATTTCTTCCTGATGACAGAATTTTAACACCTGCTGCCACGAAAAGCCTGTCGCCTGTGTGTGTTTGTTGTTAGTTAAATATCTCATAAAACTCTCAGAAAGGAATGACTGGATCTATCATCTACAACTGATTAACTTTTATAGTCAACCAGATTTAAGGTGGCCACCACAGCTAATGAGCATTAGCAAACACAAAAATGACTATAACTGAGTTGATTTTACCCATATTGAGCCAATATTTGGTGTAGTAGTAGCTGAGAGTGATCTACAACACATAGTTTAAGAGCTAACATATCACGCAAATTCTTCATTTAAAACTTTGGCATTTGGTGTTGAAGTCTAATCTGTTTGTCAGCAAAGTATCTTATAAATCACTGGATGGAGTTTAATGAAACTTTCATAAAGTAATCGTTTGATTTTCAGCTACAACTGAATGCATTTTGGAGTCAACCAGATTCAAGATGGCTGCCACAGCTAATCAACATTAGCAAACACAAAAATGGTTATACCTCAGTCAATTTTGCAAATAATGAGCTGAAATTTGGCGTGACTGTAGTTGAGAGTCATTACCAGTACACACTTTGAGCGCTAACTGATTGCACAAGATTTTTGTTTAAAACTTTGGCCTTCAATGCAGTGGGTAATATGCATTCCTTTAAAGAATGCAAGTTCCATTTGGCTCTGGTTTTTGATGACAAATACCAGGTAGAAGTGATTCCGAACCAGTAGAACCCCTGTCCAGTTGTGAGTGTGGTGACGGTAAGATGTTTCAGTTCCTCCTGCTGTGTGTCTGCCGGCAGGCCCCAGTGTGTTCAGAAAATGGAAAATATGCCACATAGTTTCCAAATGATGTTGAGCCTCTTCTCCCCTCACTCCCTCTTCCTCTCTGTAGCTGTGTCTGATCCTGCGTCGGCTTCTGGCAGAGTCATTAACCGCGAGAGGTGGTCAGCACCATCACACACACACACAACCCAGTTAGATTTCAGCTGACTGAAAGGCCTAAAACTTCCAGTCAGTTTATTTTAATCTTTTTAAAGTTCCCTCAGAATTAAAAGAGATATATTAGTGTTGACCAACAACTAATTTCTAACAGATTTATGACTTCTACTCTGCCACACTATACTCTAACTGTAAATCCTGACATCTATCTGCTTGGTAAAGCATTTTCCAGCAGCTTGTCTTTTTCTTCTAAACAGCAGTCTGAGTCAGACTCATTCTGGGGTTGTGGTTTGTTCTCTGACAGGGTTTTTATGGTAACAAAACGACTAAAAGTACAGTGGGTTTGTTTTTTTCTGTACTTGCTTATATAAGAGCCCTGTGCTTGTGACGGTGCCAGTGGAAGATGATTAAAGTCTTGTTAAGGTGTTTAAACAAGCAAACTGCTGCCTAACCTGAAAATGAACACTCATCTGTCTCTGTTAAATGTCAGTAGATGTTCCTGCCATCAGCAAATCCCTGCTTGTAAACTTTAAGTGTTGGTTTTCTTCATGACTGTAGGCTGGGTGTTAATTTTTTTTTGTTTTGTTTTGTTGTTAGAAAACAAAGCCTTTTTGACAAAATCTCATCTGCAAAGTATCACTTCTGATTACTCTGCTGTTGTTCCTGAGCTTATGTGCCAAAGAAAAACCTAGGACAATTTAATGGCCGTCTTTTGGTCTTCAGTAGGATTCAGCGAAAAAACTGTGGTTTTTCAGAGGAAACTCAAATGGAAGCACTTTACCTGACTGAACTGATCCGCAGAGGACAGATCTGAGATGGAAACAAAATATTCTATTACTACTGCTGCCTAAATAAGATCACTTATTGCTTAATGGTGCTTAGATTATAGCTATAATAGTGCAATAATGCTCAAAATAATATTTATCTATAGCTATTTTAAATTGAATGTACATATACTGTAATTAAGGAGACCAAGAGAACACACATCTGTTTAAAATCAGTGTGTCAGCTTTTTTCTGCACTCAGGATGGATTTTAAACCAATCTTTGATCAGCTTCTTTTAATTTATAACTTATTTATTTACAATAATTTTAAGGATTAAGGCTGTTTTTTAATTAATCACATGTATTGAGATTTGTTTAGAAATTTATTACCAGAGTCAGTTTTAAAATTGACCTTTTAAGAGAGAACATTTTGGACGTAATTCACCACAAGCGGCTTGTTTAAAGACACTCTAGGCACAAAAAACTACAGTTTCCCTTTTTAAGAGACTGTTTTATGTTTGGCCAATTGGGACGTCATGCACCTTAGAAACAAGGTGAGAATACCGTATTTTCTGCACTATGGGGTGCACTGGACTTTAAGAAACACTGTCAATAAATGGTCCATTTTTAACCTTTTGTCATATATGAGGCACACCGGATTATAAGGCGCACCCTCGTGCACCTCCCAATTACTGTAACTTCGCACCGACAGCGCATGCCGCGCTCCATTCAAAATGGACGATTTTGGTGCTGCGGAGCTGGTTTGCCCGTATCAGCATTTATATGATCCCTCTATGAGAGATCACAAATATAAACAAACGGTTCAAAACTTACAGAAGAATACTGCACCAACGTAAGCGTCAAGTATAAATGCCTCCACTGCTTGCTTAGGTCTGCGCTCCGTGCACGTGACACTTCAGAGCGCGACTGTAACTGAGCCTTAATGCTGCAAGCGGTGCGGCTTTGTAGTTTCAAGTCGTACTAAAACATTACAACTTCTTACATATATAAGGCGCTCCGCATTATAAGGCGCACCGTCGTTTTTTGAGAAAATTCAAGGCTTTTAAGTGCACCTTATAGCTGGAAGATACGGTAAGGTTTTTGGCACACAGTCAGGTGCCAAAATGGAAAACACTGTCATTTCCCTTTCTTAGCAGCTCCACAAAATTCACAAAAGTAAAACTAAATTGAGGCACCAGATCTATTTATTCATAATTCTAAAGTAATTGTGCTTATTGCACAGAATATTACTTCTTCTTTGACGTCGTTCTTCTCTTTGTAAAGTAATGATGAGAGCCTGACAAGCTGAGAATAGTGAATTGGCTTTATTATTAGCCTCCGTAGAAGCTTGCATGAGGCCATATATTTTTCACTTGCTAACATGCTAAATTTTGTACCTTGTTGCAAATGTTGCTTCAAAACAGCATTACATTGAAAAGAGGGAATAGCATAGCTCCTTTGGTAGACGAGCTAAGATTGACTGGGTTATCTGCATTAAAAACTGATGACAACTTTTTTTTATAGTGATCATAAATGTTTACAATAATCCCCCTCAACTACCATACACAACTAAATGATGACAACAAGTCCAGTATCAGAGGGGGGGTAATAAAACAAAATGCTCTGCCTTTGTCATCTTGTTTTTAGGCATTTAAACCATAGGAACGGTAAGATGGAAAAATTTGTTGTTATGACATCGTGACTTTTTAACATGATATACCATATCTTGATCCTGTTACTCAAATTGAGTTCATAAAAATATGTAATGATGTATTTATTTCATTGCAGTTTAACTTTTATGAGTGTTTAATTTGGACTTATTGAAGTGTTGGAAAAGGTTTTGGTATAAACAGCATTTCGCAAATATGCAGCTTTGTATAGCAGGGGGTCGGGTAAGGAGAAGAGAGGGGAAACTGGATTTAATCAGAGATTTACAGATCTAATCAGAGGAGCCAAAACCATTGGGTCACACTGTGGAAACAGTGAGGTGGTCTCTCCCCCTGATTTCAGTTCTGGAACAAGAACCGCCCCTCATATCATCCAGAGGTTTTCTTGGCAGGGGTTGTAAAAGTGAACCCTCGTTCAACCTCTTCTTTGCCGACTACTTTTCATTGATTGACTGAAAGTATTTTGCCTAGAAGAGTTCCTGTGCTATCCCCATTCTGCATAATGATGCAAAATATAATTTTATTCACAGTAAATGGTGATTTTCTTCCTGCCCGAGCGCAGCCATCTTTGAGCAAGCAAGCAAGCGTCGTTGTTATAACACCATCACTAATTGAACAAGAATTCTCATTTATCTGACAAGGCTTCTGATTGGCTGATATTGGGGGCATAACACTGCATCATTTTCAGGGCAGTGGATGACAGATTCCGGAATGTCCAACCACAGACAAGCCAAAACGAGGAAAGTGCCAAAACAATCAAATCTCCAGTCAATATGTTTTTATTTCGATCTATTTTACAAGATTACTTACTTCATGTTTACTGCCTTTGGAGATACTTCCTTGTCTTGGCTAAATTAATTATCCATCTGATTTTCTGAAAACTCTCCCAGTCCTACCAAAGAGCCAAAAATTCTCACAGATTGTGAGAATTTTCTTACAAACTGTTGGTTTTGGACTCTTCAAACACCCTCCCAACCTTGTTTCAAATGCCAGGAAAATGCATTCTGATGTTCTAAATTTCAATTTTTTGTTGAGGAGGGCCCCCAAACCACCTTGATTAATCACCTCACACCTTCGGCCAGTGGATGGCCAGCCCCCTATTTTTTCTAAATAGCCTCCTTCTCCCGCAACTCTTGAACCCCATGCCTTGGTAACTGCTGATTGGTCGTTTCAGACTGATTGTTTTTATGAGTAAAAATGAGATGGATTTCAGATTATAAAAAGTTGAGTGTGTATTGGGGGTAAAAAACTGGGATGAGGGGCTGCTGTGGTGCGGTCAGAGCCTGGAAAAAGACATAAAAACGTGCAACACGTGAGCTGGATGCTCGTAATGAGTTTTTATGTTGTAATGGCCAGATGAGTACTACACATCCTGTTTTCTCATCAGGACTGTAGTTTTTTTTTCTTCCTTTCTCCCAGACTTCCTCCCTGCTGCTTCAGTCTGTCAGGTCTGACAGGAAGTTCAAGATCAGTAGCAGACTTTCCAAACATACAAAATGATTTAAGCCCATTTTCAGTTCAGTTTGTCCAAGTTGGTTGACTAAGTTTGCTTTGTTGCTATTTATGTTGTCTATAAATAGTTCAATAACTGCAGACTTTGAACTTTTGTCTTTTGAAGTTTTGTGGATTTTTGTGCTCGAAGTACTGCTGGGGGTCAGCAAACAGCACCGGGGAGCTCCTTGTTTCATTTTTGGATACCAACTCAACTCCTGAAGTCCATTAAGGTTATGATTACTTTATTACAAAACTCCTCTCAAGTGGGAAGTGTACAACAATCAGCCTCAACAATATGACCACCTGCCTGGTGTTTAGGCACCTGTTTTGCTCTTATTTATCAGGGCCTGAACTCTTCTGGTACAAGGGAGTTAGCGACAGATCGTCCATTCTCTGTGGATTTTGTGATAGCGTTTTGGTGGATTAGGTTTGAGGTCTGGGTGCTTTGAAGACCAGGCGAACACCTCAGACTTTTTGTTCTGTTCTTTGAACCATTTGTTTGAAGTTTTTGATGCTGGTCCTCCTAAGGGGACTGTGATTGCAGAGAGTTAAACATTTATGTTTCTGGTCAGGATGCAAGTTTTTCTAATGAAACATTTTTGCAACCTAATGAGCTGTGTCCTTACTTTACCTGTAGGAGGTCAGAATGTTATAACTGATTGGTGTTAGGTAGTTTAATTGTTTTTTTTCTTTTAAAGAATTACAAACAGTTATTGAAATTAAATAAAGTACTAAGAACTAGAGATAAATGAAAGCTATTTACTGTGAACAACAAAAGACAGTATCTCACTTAGCTAAGACAGTTGGAAACTCAAAATGCGAGAAAATACACAAATGTTCTGCTGCAGCCTCACTGAATTTGTATTTACTACACATTTGCAAAATCTATGACCTTGGAGTTTTCATAGATGTGAAAATTCATGAGGAATTGTGATTGTTGCTCGATCTTTGAACACAGTTTTTGCAAATGATGTGCAACAGAGGTGAGGTACTTATGTGTGACAACTGAGAAATCTGGGAGCTGTGCCCTGGCAGAACAGAATGTGGGAATTACCAGACAATGATGATCAAGCCTGTGTTCAAAGACAACTCTTTGGCAGATTAGATTGTGTATTATCTGTCCTATATTTAGCACTTCAGTTGCAACCAGTAACTGCTCCGTCTCTGTATCATATTCACAAAACAAAGAGCTCCAATAACACGCCCATCTTGTTCTGCTGGTGTGAGTGATTTAGACTTGTTCTGGATCAGAACGCAGCAGGTTGTAGTTGAATGCTGCAAAATCTAAATTTGACTGTCCAGCACAAACACAGCAGGCACAAAAGTGGCAGAAAGAAAGAGAAAAAAAGTTCTCTCACAGTGAGCTGCAGAATGATATAAAGTGACACACATGAACAATATCTGACTATAACAGGGAGAAATCCCATTGGGGATGGAGTTACTGAAAAAAATCAGCCACATTTTGGAGTTCATTGATTACAAATGCATGCTCTTGCTTTTACTTTGTAAATTAATAAATAAAAGGATCTTTTTGGACCGCTTTCTGTGACTGCAGACGGGGGCAGCTGCGCTGAGGTCATCCACATGCAATGTATCTTTTGTGCCAATAGAAACTCATGTAGGTATGTTTATTTTGAATAGATTCAGCCTTCGTTTGTCTTTATTTACCCAGCAAGTGCTCTAGAATTAAAGAAACTAGATTGAGAATGGTTTGAGATGAGTTTCAACGACCAATACTCACAACAACAGTTGCAGCACAGTAAGGTACTGGATTAAATATTCCTTTACTTTTAGAAAATGAGTTAACACTTAAAAAAAGAGCAGAAACACCACCTAACATCCACTGTTCATGTCCTAAACTGAGCTGCTCTGTTTTTATTTTGGCTTGTGGGTGTTCTACAGGAAAAAAAAACAAAACATGACGTTCACATGTTTAGGTTATCCGCAGATCTCCAAGTCATCTAATGTTTGAGATGCAGTACAGTCCAGGAGATTTATTATTCAATATTGATCAGATGTTGCCACTTATTGATTCAATCCTTTGTAATCCACACAGATTCTACCCTCTACCTTACATAATGTAGTCTAATGGAACACAGATGATTCCTTCACTGAGTTTATGATGCATTTCATATTTGACAAAAGTTATTTTCTCTTATTTATTTTATTTTCATTGGTAAAAAATTGGCATCGTGTCTGTCAGTTAAACTCGACAGATTGTATTTTTCTCATAGGTAAAATGAAATAATTAGGGGAACATGGATGTATGCAAATTTAGTGTATTCCAGATGTTTCTGAATAGGATTTCATCTGAGTGACAGATTAGGATATTAAATCCAAAGAGTTGAGTCTACCACTATGTGAATAACTGTATAAAACGCTTTTTATTGTCAGTGACACACTGAGAACGCAGTGTGGGAATATAAGGCTGAATCTCTAAATATACTTGTACATAGTTAGAATCCTGTCTCTCTGCTTTTTTTCTTTTTTGTATTTGTTACGCTTCACTTACAGAACACACTATTTTTCTACATTCACCTCAGTCGTTTGAGGGCAGATGGAGTTTCCATAGTGGATAATTAGGAGAATTTCCATAACTCTTGTCAGATGTGTGTGTTTCAGCCTCGTATTCTTTGGGTTACTCCTTTACTGTGTCAGCAAACCCTGAACTGTGCCCTCAGCACTTCTTCTGAATTATTTGAATGAATTTCCAAGCCAAACAGTTCGAACTGACGTCTCTTAGGTGGCGGGAGCCTCTCTGGTTTCCACTTTCCCTAAAGTATGGAAAATGGGAATATGGCTGCCCGCAGTTCTCGGAGATGTGGGATGAAAATCTTGGAGAGTTGGTGGGGCTGCAGACAGTTGGTTAGAAGACATGGGGATGGTTATAGCTCTTGGGGGGGTGGCAGACAGGTCTGTTAGTGTTGGCAGAGACTCTGTGTGGGATGTGTTGAGATGGTTTGAATCTGTGCGATGTAGAGTAGCACATGCTGATGCAGGTGTGAATGAATGCTCAGGTATGTGGACAACAGGATTCTGCTTTGTTTGTGTGTTCATGCTGATTGATAGCAGAATAGTGAGCTGACTATTGCACTCCAAGCTCTTTGTGTTATTTTTGTTTTTTTGTTTTTTTATCGAACTGGAGAATGTCCAGGTGCTGGGACGTTGCCTGGACTCTAGACCTGGCTAAGAGCTCATGGGTGTCTGTGTAAATATGCTGTGAAAGTAGCTTGCCTTAGAAACACACAAATACCTCAGACCTCCCAGAGCTGTATCCTTCTCCCACTCCATTCTCCTCATCCTACAGAAGAAATATTACATTTCTGAAGAAATTTTCAAAATTAGCAATGCAGCTCCACCCAAATCTCCAACCTAGCTTTGTGATAATCTAAGCTAAAAATTTCTGTTTCCTCAGTGGATTATGTACGAGATGTGACAAGGTAAAAAGATGCCTCACTTCTAGTTTTAAAGAGAATATTTTGAGCCTATATGTAACTGAATTTTTTAGAAGCTTTGGTGTGAACTCTGCATTCTGGGGTAGTTGAAGAGAAAACTAAGTACTACAACAACGAGAGACACACTGGGTGAAAAATGTCACAAATACCTACATTTTGATGTATGATTTGTATATAAAAAGTATATGAAAAATACTAACGGTTTGTTTGCAAAAGATGTAAACATTTTTAGACAGCTCAAAAGTTAGTGTGTGACATCATCAACTGTCAGCTGAACATTTTCGGGTTATGTCTGTAAGAATCATAAAATTTAAAATGCGATTGTGTAAAAATTGTAAAAAGCAGAAAAATGGCAGTTCAGACATGTAAAGTCCAACCTTTTGCGATCCTTTTAAACTTTGAATGATGTTTCTACTCTAAAGTCTGTCTGAGCTATAGAGCTTTAAGGAGGGGTGGGTTTTTTCAGGTGTTTTGCCAAAATCCCTTTGATCTTCGTTGGTATTTTTCACAATTTTATCTACGTTGTGGGTTATATCATTACCAAAGGTCATAGCGTACTAGTTGGTGTATCATTTGGTAGTTTTTTTTTTTTTCAAAGCTGTGCAAAGAGATACAGTGCAATCATTTTGAAGAGAAAAGTGGCACTCTAAATTGACTAGTTTAGATAACCCTAAACTGGAGTTTCTCTTGTTTTAGCTGCTTTCTCTTGGGTTTGGTGTCATTAGTTGTCCCAGAGGTTCTGTGATTGAATGTGGCAGAGCTTTGAGATGAGCATAAGTTATCAGCAGGGTTCTACTGAAGGTGTTACTAAACTAAAAAGGAGCTTGTGTCTGTTTTTAAGGAGAAAAAGAAATGTAGAAGTAAATATGCATGCAAGAAATACAGATTTTATTTCTTATCTGTGCCTCTTTCATTGAGTCACGATGGTTTTAAAAGCACTGTTGCTTCTGTTGTATACATTGCATTCTTTCCTTCTTGAAGTGGGAACACAGTGAACTCCGTCCACTCTCAGTGTTTGTGGGTCAGACTCAGATGGAAACGCAGATTTGGCTCGGTGCTCAGCGGAGCCCTCTTCTGCCCCCATCTGGACACAACCTGAAAGTCCAACAGGGATGAAACATAGCAGCCTCACGGACCGTGAGAGTTTGTGTTTATTAAAATTCAGAAAGAACACACTGAGATGTTTCATCTTGTTTTCCGCGATCTGTAAGATAGAGCCATGAATTCATGTGCACAATTTACGATGATACAAGTGTTTATAACAGCTGAGTTCAGCTGTTACTCAGCTTGGGACCTACTGGACAGAACCAGAGTCGTATTTCAGCAGAGCTGTGGAAGACACTGGAAACACAGCCCTGTTATTGGGTAAATGATGTGCCACATGATCCTATAGAGTAAATAATGCCCCTTCTCTTAGTGGAACGCTGATTGCATGTGTTTTGTGGTTCTCACAGTTTTAGGTATCCTGGTTCTGCTTCTGAGTGTTCCATCAGCTCCGGTTGATGAAACTTTCAAGATGTTGTCAGTTTTTATTTGTTCGTTTTAGTGCCGAGTTAACGCCGAATGCCTGACTCTGCACATACAGAAGGTGCAGCAGGACTGTAAACTCCATTTATAGGAATGCAGTAAATGAATCTCAGACCCTAATGGGTTTCTGAGCTGAGCGGACCACTCAGCACCAGAATACAAAATGAGCCGTTTGGCAGCAGGTCTGTGCTGGAGTACAGTATGAGAATATTTACGGCTTCCTTGCATCTGTAAAGCAGCAGCTTATATAACATTTGGCACCAGAGTTAGTTGATTGATGTGAAAAGTTCTGACTCGTGGATCCAGTGGATCAGCTCTTTAATAACACTTTTACTGTGTGAATAAGTTGCATTATATGGTTTCATAACAAAGCTAGTCTTGTGCAATTACTATATTAGATATGCCTTTTC
This sequence comes from Kryptolebias marmoratus, assembly GCF_001649575.2. Taxonomy (NCBI): domain Eukaryota; kingdom Metazoa; phylum Chordata; class Actinopteri; order Cyprinodontiformes; family Rivulidae; genus Kryptolebias; species Kryptolebias marmoratus. Next base: position 6,984,440 of record NC_051443.1, read on the forward strand.
AATACTAGATAAAGATTTCTCATATCACATCCCTTTACAATAATTGTATCATTGTATTAGAGGATTCACTCTACAAACTGTTTTAAAGCTTGATAAATCGACTACAAATGAAAATAATAATTAATGAAAAACTTTTTTCAAAGGAATGCTTATTGTCATTGCCTTGCATGCCAAGTTTTTAACAAAGATTTAGCATGATCTGTTAGCACTCAGTGTAAGAGTTAGGAATCACTCTCAGCAACTGTCTCACCAAGCTTTAGCTCAAAATCTGAAAAAAAAACCTGACTGATTAATAGACAGTCAGTGTTTGTGTCTGCTAAACACGCTTCGCTATGGCGACCATCTTGAATCAAGTTGAGTCGAAAAGCTAATCAGTTGTAGATAGACATCCAGTGATTACATTCTGAAAGTGGCATTAAAATCTGTCTTGTGGTTCATTAGATATTTTGCTAACAGACAGACAGGATTGGCTCTAACAGTTAATGCTAAGGTTTTAAGCAAAGATTTCATGCAATCTGTTAGCACCCATAGCATGTGTTAGGGATAATGTTTAGGTACTACCACACAAAAGTTTAGTTCAGTATCTGTGAAGTTGACTAAGCTTTTGCTATTTTTTAGTTTGCTAAAATTGATTAGCTGTGGTGGCCATCTTGAATCTGGCTGACTTCAAAAGTTTTTATAGATGTTCATCCAATGGTGAATTTCTGAGAGTTTCTTTACAATCTGTGTTTTGGTTCTTGTGATATGTTGCAAACACAGACAACGTTGTTGTTCACCCTTCATGGTGGCAGGTAATAACAAGTTATAATCTTGAAATTTATACCCCAAATTAAACTAGACCTGGTTGTGCTTAATGGCCCAAACCTGACTGAGTGCAGCTCAGCTTTGGTCCACAAACCCTTATAAGGTGCTTCACTTCCTGTCTTACTCCTAAATAGGTCTAACAGAGGGTGTATGATGAATTTTTACATATTTCTTTTCCGTAAACATACTTTTAACTCTCCTGTGATGAGTATCATGTCTCGTAGTGTGCTCCACATCCTTTATTCCACCACTAAAGACAAGAAAAATCTCTGACAGTTTCTAGCAGATTTTTATGGATTTTTACTCCTGGATGTTTAGCAGTAAAATATGTGACAGGATGTTCAAAATGACGCAACACTTTTATTGTTTAGATCACAAATTGTTATACAGGAGGCTTGTCTGAGGAGTCAGTCGGTTTCTCCGCAGTACAGCTGCTCACACACGAGCTTCTAGAGTTAAATCCAGATTCAGAGAAACTCCTCCAACTGCACTCCTCTTTGTGTATGTGTCACACATCATTAGCCACATTTTCCCATGATGCTCAGAGAGTGTTCTGATTAAATTGGAGGTATATGATGAATCATCTCATCCAGCTGAATTTAGGTTGGGATAATCTGCACTGACATTCCTCTCGTTGCTCTGGGAGATGGGAGAGAAAGAAACCAACAGGAATGGAATGTGAATAGAAAGGAGTTGCAGAGCATCAGGAGGCTTATTGCTTATTGAGTGTGACCTTATTTCAAGCACCAAACATCTATCATTCATCTCTGCACAGCTGTAGGACACTGAGGTTCCACTGGACTCAAGAAGACAGAACATTAGGATGATAGCAGGACTTGGCCAGTAAAATGCTATGACCGAAGCAGTGGGAATTAAAAGCCTTTATGCCAGAGTTTCAAACTATGCCTTATGTTCTCATTCAACTTGTTAGTGTTCCGAGTATGTGTTAGAGATTAATCTTAGCTACTACCACGCCACGTTTAAGCTGAATATCTGTAAAATTAACTCAGTTATATACATTTTTGTGTTACCTAAGGTCGATTATAGTCATTTTTAATTGGTTTGGCTCCAAAAGTCTATCAGTCTATCATCAAGTGATTACTTTCTGAAAGTTTTATTAAAATCTGTCAGGTGGTCCATGAGATACTTTGCTAACAGACAAATGAACACACCCACCCATGCCTTTCGACATCGGGTGATAACTAGTGATACAAAACATCAAACCTGTAGATTATCATGAGGCTGCAGCTTACCAGAAACATAGACTCACTGTGATTCTTGCAGTCATGACTCAGGCTAAAAAACACTAAATCTGATTAACTGTTTAGGAAAAAATATTTAAGATTTTCTTTTTATTTTGTTTTGGATCAGGTTACAAAAAAACCAAGTCCACTTTAATGAATACATTTGTGAATTTAAATTGCTTTTTGTTTTATTTTAGTGCTCATGCACTTTGTGACACTGTAATGCGTGTTCTAAATTTACTCTGATTGTTTTTTTTTATATATTTCACACAAAAAAAATTAGACTTTCACAGTGATTCATAACATTTCTGTTGACATTCAAATCTTTCTTGCTTGTTTGTTTTATAGTTCAAAAGTGCACAGCAGACATAAGTGAGTCATTAAACTGTTCAACAAACAAAGACTAAAAGAAAAATCCTCTTGGTCTTTGCAGCCAGCTGTCCAACCTGGAGAATTCTGTGAACAGCTACTATTTTTTGAAAATGGCAGCATGTGAACAGAAACATACTATTTCATGTTGTTTTTAGGTGGAAATCTGGACTTTAACATCCCAGACCAGGTGGTATCTAATATGACAAAATAAACAAGAAAACTAAAAAAAAAACAAAAGAAAAAAAAAATTGAAAAACAGGAAGAGGTGCAAACAGTCGGGGCGCAGCAGGAGTTGCACGACTCCTTCTGGTTACAGATTAAAGATTTAAATTAGAGTAAATAATTCTGTTGACTCCTTCATCTGGCGTTCTAAATTAATTTACACAAAATAATTAAATCTTCTTTCAAACATTTTTTTTTTCTGCTGGTGGTGTGCATCTTTTGAAAAGCATTACAGCCATCCTAGGCAGAAATGTAACCCCTGCTTTTGTCGGAGGGGGAAAAAAAAAACAAAATACTGTGATTTATTGACATATTTTCAGCTCCAGGTACATGGATCACTGTGCTCAGATCTCAGGCATTAACTAACAGACTTAATGGCCAGAACCCTTGAGCCATTTAAGTCTGACCATCAACTTCTTATACAAAAACAAAACAACTTAAAAAGGAAGTCTGGTAATTCTTGAAGTGATGTTTTGTCAAATAGTCATCAATAGTTTATTTATTTGTTGCTGTCTACAAGAATGTGCATGTCCTGAGCATGGACGGTGTGTATCATGTCGTGCTGAGATGTTGCTGAATGTATCAGCTGGCAGGGATTGGAGTACATTTGACTGGCGAGATATGTTGCAGCAGACCGATACACTCACAGCCAACATCAACAGCGTAATATGCGTGGTTTATCTTTGCCCAGCGACATACATTCACATAACAACAGGGACATTGTTTGGTTGATAAAATAGCAACCACACTAAATGGTGTCTTGCCAAAATGTTGAATATAATATTTAATAATGTAGTGCTCTTTCACACTGGACTGGACATAACTTAGAAAATGTCACCAAACTATTTCTTTTAATTAAATAAGAAAACCAGGATGTTAGCAATGATTCTTGAGGAAAGTTAGAACAAAGTCTGTTCTGCCTTTTTTTTTTTTTTTTACCAGTTTACAACAGAAATCTCTTTTTGACTAATTTAGATATGAACATTCTTTTGCCAAGTTTTAAGGTCAAAGACTGTGCTGATAGTTATAGGCGAAAGATGATTTGTGTAAAAAAAAAAAAACTTATAATTTTGTATTCTTTTAGTCAAGAGTTTATATTTAACAGTCACATATTAGTTCACAGGTAGTATATTTAATATGTTCAGAGAGGATTGTTGAATTTTGACCAAACTATGCTAAACTTACCAAGAAAAGTAAAACAAAAAGTCATAAAAGGGACTTTTGACCTGTCAGACTGAAATATTATTCATATAAAGCATTCAACAGTCTATAAATAATCAATAAATGTTAGCTCCATGTTGTCAGGCTAAATAAATGAATATGTTCTTTGTGTTTTTTTTTTGCAGATGATATTATCTTGTATATGATAGATGTAGGTAGCACTCTGTACATGTTTCAAGTCGATTTGTGACACTTTGAGCCCATTAACTAACTTAAAACTAAGCACTGCGTGTCTACGATAAACAGTTTTCATTTTATGCTGAAACAGGTTTTGCAGTATGACACAAAATCTTCGCCTTTTGTATGAGAGTTGTGCGTAATGGCTGCTGTCCCTTTGTTTTGGAGGTGGGTTCGATTTTCCCATCTGATAGGGCAGGAAGCAACAACTTGTGGGGGCTTTGTAAGGTTCATTAAAGGATCTAAGACAGGGACTTTACTGTGGTATGTTTCAGTAAAACTGTGGGAGTGGAGCTCCTCAATGAATAGTCTTTGGTTAGACCACAAATGAAATCCATTTCTGTTTGTCAGAAAAGAAAGCTTTCAGGCTTTTGGTACTTGGGCGTAATTAAAACCATGGGTCGTGTGTGTTGCTTCATGCTTCCTCTGCCCTGTGAAGATGGAGCTGTCTCAGCTCTGTTGACTTGGTGGTTGATGGATGTGGAATGACATCACTGGGTTTGGAAGTGTGAGCAGGACGTGTTTGGATAGATGCAGAACAGCGTTTTGGTGCCATGTGCATTCTTTAGAGGAACATGTGGCGAACACACCCAGCTCCCCATGTAGCCTGGAGATCCTTCTGAGCCTTCTCTTTCTCTCTAGTTCTCTTTTGTCTCCTTTTTTTTCTCTGTTGTGAAGGTTTTTCCCTTTTTTTAATTCACTTTTTTTTCCCCCTTTCAGCTGATCTGATATTGGAGTCGGGCCAGATCAGCTGGCTGGTTCTCTAGGTTTGATTCAAAGCTAAATGTTTAGCTTGAAGGCAGAATCCTTCATGTGTTATGCAGATCTGGGCAGATGTGTTAAAAATACACTCCCTAATGTGAGTGCTGTCTCCTCTGCAGCTACCTGAACTCTGTGCTGCTCATTTTTTACTTTTATTTATTTATTGCTTTTGGTTGACTCTACCGCAGAACAACAATGTTGGACCCGGGACGACGTTCCTCATACTTTAGTCAGCCTCAGCTTGACCTAGTTTCAGGTCCTGGAGCAGAACTGTATCCCATGTTCAAATGCTGAGGATTTCACCCCCAGCCCCTCCCCTCCTGTTACTGTATCTCATCTGTTTGTTGAAGCACATGCGTGGCCTTGAGCTGTTTCCAATCAACTTTTCATTACTTTTCTGTGTTTTGTGGTTTCCAGGGAGACATCCAGCAGCTAATGATTGTAGCAGACCACCGTGCTGCGTATGACTACTGTGAGCACTACAGCCCCGACTGTGAAGTGTCAGTACCTGACCAGCCACAGAACCAGGACCCCAATGCAGACACACAAACAGATGAATATGTGAGTTAAATCCTTTTTCTTCAGATCTTCATTTTTTATTTAATTTTTTTTGTAGAACCCAGGAGCCATTGGACCATCTAAATATGGCCTTTAAATTAAAACAAAATAAGTGATATTATTAAAAATCAGCCTTTTATTATTATTAGTGTTTTATGTTATCAAATTTATCTTGTTTTGAACTGTTGTTTTCCAGGAACCAAATTGGAAATAAAAGCTTAAAAAAAGACAAATAAACACAGTATATATTTCTTTTTTTAACCGAGAGTTGACATATAAATGTCTTGGTACATTTCAATTCACAGGAAAAATAAAGCTCTGACAGTGTTTGCTAGCCTAGCTAACGGGCTAAATATTTGTATCCAGGAAGCTAATCATCTACAGATATGCAAAAAAACCTGGCTTCATACAATCATGATGGCAAAACGAAGGAAGTCATTCTCTGATCACAAATTTTTGAAAGATTATTGATAGATGTTGTTCGCATCTCCTTTGACGTAGTTAGAATGGCTCTGTTTAAAAATGTAAACACATGGCTACCTGCAACACCTCCTCAGGGTGGTTTTTCACTGAATAATACTGGACATCACAGAAACCAGGTAGTGGCCCTTGGGCTGACCTTGTTTTTTTTTTTTAAAAAACACATTTGTTTGCTATAATCAGATCAGATCATGATTGGTTCCTTTGTTGAAAAGAAAGAGAACTGCAGTGTGCCAGAGGCAAATGCTGAGTGAGAAGAACAAGGTTATCAGGTTGTGCAGTTAGTCAATAAAACTCAGAAATGATGCCTGCTTTCTGCACCGTGTGCTGAATGGATTTACATGGTGTGCATGCTGATTAAGGGGCAATCCCAGACGTGTTGCAGGATCAACTGGAAGCTCTGACCTATTGCTCTGCCTGGGGCCTGTAACGTACACAAAAGTCGCTTTTTTCCCCTCTCTGTGAACAAATGACAGGCTCATTAGGAAAAGTGTGAAGAAGTAATTAGTCATTCAGTCACTGCAGGTTCCAACAGAGAGATCCAGTGTGAAGTGTGTGGTTCTGATCAATGGCCAGACAGCCAGAGGCAACAGAGCTCTAGATCTTGTTTCAAATCATGATGTTAATCACTGATTGTTCTTTTCTCTCACTCAATGTCAGTGTAATATTTGTCTATTTTCAGCCTACAGAGGGGAACTACTATTATGAATATCCTTATTATGATGACATTGAAAGCAAGCCTTATGAATCAACCTCCGAAACAGAGACGATCACAAATAAACTGAAGGTAGTCAACGCATCAGCCTCCTGCTCAGAACAGCTGCACGTCAACCCATAACACAATTTGTATTCATCAAAAGAGCTCAGATTATTTACTAATGATCTCCTTTGGATCTAACAGGTGGCAGGTGGAGACGATGTGGTGAGCACAATAAAAGAAGTTGTGAGAGGTGGTTCTGGTGGTACCGGCTCCACTTCCATTTCCACCAGCTCATCATCCTCCTCAGTTACTGAAGGAGAAGAAACTTACGGAGATGAGAACACCCCCTACAACAACTACGATGCCTATAATAACTACTATGAATATGAGATCACAGATCCACCTGAAGATGACACCCAACGTTTCACCATCACCAGCACCGGCACTGGCACCGGGGGCCAGCTGGACCTGGGAGCAGGAGCGAAGGTGGTCATGGAAGGTCACTCTGACATCAACAAGGTCATCACCACTGGTGGTGGAAGCAGAATAACAATAACAGACGCCAGCAACAAAACAAAAGTGAGTTGACCTTTCACCTTAGTCATTGTGCATGAAGTCTTATTGTTTATGCCTTCTGTTGTGTTCCACTGATCCTTTTTGGGGGAACAAAATGCAATCTCGATCTGTGTAGAAAACATCTCAACAAAAACTTTAACGTCCGCCCATCCTTTTTCCGCCACTTATCTGAGTTTGGGTTATGGAAGTAACATGTTCAGGAAGGAAAGCCAGAGATCCAACACTCTCCAGCGCCTCCTGGGGGATCCCAAGGTGTTTCCAGGCCAGAGAGAATTTATGATCCCTCCAGAGAGTTTTGAGTCTGCCTTCAGATCTCCTTCCAGTGGGGACCTGCTCAAGAGATGTCCTAATTAGTTGACTCCTTTCAATGAGGAGAAGCTTCTCCCCTGGATGATGGATGGAGCTCCTAATCCTTATTTTTAAGGCTGATCCAGGCCACTCTATGAAGGAAGTTTATTTCAATTGCTTGTATCTAGAAACTCATTCTTTCAGTCATGATCCAGATCTCATGACCACAGGTGATGGCTGAATTGTAGACAGAGCAGTAAATCAAGAGCTTTGCTTTTTGGCTCAGCTCCATTTTCTCCACAACATACTGGAGCCATCAGTCCATTTCCCACTTCACTCTACCACCACTCATGAACAAGATTCCCAGATACTTGAATTTTTCAGCTTGAGGAAGAGACTCATCTCTGACCCAGAAAGAACATTCCACCTTTTGGAATCATGGCCTCAGACTTTTTCACCTTGAATACTAATGGTGAGAAATGAAGCTTGTATAAAAATATTCTGAAATGTAGTTTTAGAAAGTTGACCTGTTTAAGACACTGCATCTCAACCAGTGACCACTGGAAATAGGCATCAGCTCCCAAAATGGTTTGATGAATACCCTGTTTAAGGAGGAAGTAACTTACTGCAGCATTTGTAGTTTTTCTCTGGTTTTATTTTTCTTGTATGAACAAATTATGTATTTAGTAATAGTTTCCACATATACGTAATGTATAATATTGTATCTCAACAGAAATATCTGTGTTTTTAAAGGTTGGAAGTTCCTATGATGAATACGATGCAGGATACGATTATGGAGTGGAAAGCTACGCCACAACTGGTGAAAGAGGGGGCGGCAGCATCGGGGGTAGCTCATCTGGAGGAGGTTCTGTGTCTGTCGGCGGTGGTTCTGTTTCTGAAGGAGGTGGTTCCGTAGCTGTTGGCGGTGGTTCTGTTTCCATAGGAGGTGGTTCAGTATCAGTTGGTGGAGGTTCTGTTTCTATCGGAGGAGGTTCTGCATCTGTGGGAGGGTCTTCTACCACTGGAGGCGGATCAGCCAGCGCTGGCACTGGAACTGGCGCGTCCATCTCCACCGACCTGAGTGTAGATGGAGATGGTGACTACTCAGATTTGGATAAGTTCAAGGAGGAGGACATCCTTGATTATGAAGGTTTGGATGATATTGACCTTTATGGAGAGTACGGAGAGGACAACAAAGAGCTGCCTGCTGAGACTGATCAGTACTACGGACAGGTGAAAAATAACACATAGATAGCCAAACAATGATGTTGATCTTAAGTACAGGTTGAAAGTTTTGCACTTATACTGTGTATATGTTTGCTGCGTAGGTGGACGGAGCTCGTGGCGAGAAAGGACAGAAGGGAGAACCCGCTGTTATTGAGCCTGTGAGTAGTTCTGTTTGAACAACATAGTTGAGCAGCAGATGTAAGCTGCATGTGTGCACAGTTTGAAGATACAGGCACATATGTGTGATCCACATGTAAACCCAATCCATCCCTCATTCCTGAACGAGAATTCTCACACCAAACCCTTTTCATTTGGACCCACTCAACATTTCTTATAGTATCCTTGTGCAAGGCCCGACTCATGGATGTTTATCAGCGTCAGAACATAAACACTTGGAGGCGGGCTATGCAGGGACTGACAATACTGTCCAAACACAGGCTGGGTGGTGTGTAAACACAAGAAGGAAGGAACTAAGGGCAGGAAAAAACACTTTTTTGGCTTCTCTAATAAATAAATAAAAAAACATTGTCAGGTGGAACGCAGATAGTTCTGACCTGAAATCCTACACTCATATGTGAGTATCTGAAAGGATGAGTCATCTATTATTATCTCTAATAGACCCACAGCTGTTTCATTTCAAACAAATGCCCCAGAGCCCCTCTGAGTGTGCTCTCCTTTATGACCAAACGTCTGTGTTCAAATGTGGAAGAAAGGACTTTGTCTGTTTCTTCGATGACCCAGCATGTTTTTGTGCTTCCACATGCAGTTTTTTGCCCTCTTACATGCTGCATCCAACAGCCACACAAGAAGTGCACAAGATGAAATGATCTTCAGTTTAGGATGAGGAAAATAGAGGGTATCCTAACTTTTCTTTCAGAGTTGAATCTGATTTGAAAACACAAGCAGTATAAACAATTGAACACCTCTGGTAGCCAAAGCTAAGGGTGTGTTAGCCTTGTTAGCATCCATGCATTCGTTCTTCTCCCTGGATTAATTAAAAAGCATACCTGAGAGACAGGCAGGAATGTGTGCTGAGTTAGCAGGGAGGAACCATGATGGGGGCAGGGGGTGTGTTGGGGAATGTTTTCATGTGTATTTAACTCGATTAGCCAAAACTGCTCAAAGTGCACTCTAAGGTATTGTTGTGCACAATCAGACTGCTGCTATATGTGATGATATCTGTGTTTGTGTGTTTTCAGGGAATGCTGTTGGAGGGTCCGCCAGGGCCTGAGGGGCCAACAGTAAGTCATCCTCAACCATTTTTTTTGGTCCACGTTTTCCTTTTTGTTTCTGCTGATGGAAATGTTAAAGCTTGATTCGGTTTATTTGTCTTTAGGTTTAAAGTCTGACACTGAAGAGATCTGAACTTTGGCAAAAAGTTAAAGAACATTAGGAAGGTTTTTATAGAAACAGATGGTACTGACACTGTGCAGATGGTGTCCAGCCTCTGACATGATGAGCTATCAGTAAATACAGACTGCAGCTCAACTACTTCTCCCCTTTTACCACATGAACTCGTTTCTCCTGTGTGTGGTCATTGTCATGTACAAATGAAAGTCAAATAAAGTCTTTTGTTTAAAATAGGGTCTCCCTGGACCCCCAGGTTCTTCTGGCCCACCAGGAGGTCCTGGAGATCCTGGAGAGAGGGTAAGACAAATGTTTATATTTCACAAGTTCCAAGTGCTCAAGAAATACACAAGTTCTGTATGTTTATGTGAGTGTGCATGCTTATATGTGTGCTATTTTCCATTTAAGGGTCTGCCGGGTCGTCCTGGTCTTCCTGGTGCTGACGGTCTGCCAGGACCCCCTGGAACTGTCTTGATGCTGCCTGTAAGTAAATTAGAGTTGTTAAAAGAAGAGGGAAACACAGTGAAACTGGAAAAGTTGTCTTGAAAAGTTGTCGTTTTGTGGCTAAAACGGCTAAAACCTTTGCCATAACTTCATCTCGATGTTCTGTCATTAAAAAGTCGACTTTGTCATCTTTGTCTGTTTTATCAATAAGTCAGACACGTGTTTTACACAGTCTGCTGGGAGGAAGGGGATTTCCGATGAAAACAACTGTAATGAACCTCTCGTAAACATGTTCAGCTTTATCATTATGCTTTAGCAACCCCTTGTGGTGAGACAACACCCGTGGACTCCAACATCTTTAGTCTACGTTTACCAACGCCCATCTCTGTCTGCATATTCTTAGTTTAAACTTTCAGGTTTCTTTCTAGGAAGTTGACTGGTTTTTGATGGAAAGCAAAGCAGTTCAAGACTTACTTTGACCTCAGTTGCACCCAACAGCAACAGACCCTGAATTAGGTTTCTTTGGTGTCAGCTTTCCAGTATCTGATTGTCTTGAAATTGGAAGATGCTCTTGAGCCTGATTAGCTGTACAAATGTGAAGTTGTGGTTTTGGTGGTTTACAGATCTGTTTGGCAGAACCATGTGGCAATCTCTGTCTGGACAGGAACTGCAGTTGTTCTGGTGTATCCTCTGGCAGACAGCACCGCCTGGAATCTGATCTCTGAGCTCCAATAATGAGAAGCAGACATGCTAGTTTTGTCCTGTTTCAGCTGAGAACTTATTGGCTTCTTTTATTGACTCTGAGGAATCAAGTGACATAGAGCTGATGGCAAATCTAACATTAGTGATAAAGCCTCTTTACTTTGTTAAATATTTAGTTTTTTTATTTTCTTGCTCATTTTTATCAACAGTTTATTTAAACAGAGTCACAAATTGATGAATGTTTGTTTATGTTTAAAGGGAATATCAACAACACTGTGATTACAGAAGAGATTCCAATTAGGCTGTTAACAAAAAGATGAGAAAATGTTTAAATAAAAGGTCAAAACGTAAACTAACTTAACAGAAAATATAACCATTGCACTAAAAAGGAACTGCATGCAATGAAATATAGCTGTGCTGCAAAAACATTCATTAAAACTGGAGCAGACCCAAGTCAGCTCTAATGTTCTGAATCAACTCTGCGATTTTTGGAAATCCTGGAGCATATTTCACTTTTTGTTTTGTTGCTGTGCATCTGTAATTCTGCAGACAGTCAGGAAAGTCCGGAAAGCTTTGTCCCATAATCCAACCATAAATTTCTGGCCTGCAAAAACATCTCAACTCTTCCTTTTTCGGTCATGGTGCAAGGCCTGAGGATGACCACCAGATGGCAGTAGAATTTGAACCTTGTGGCTTTCCAAAAGCCACTGACGGTTCTGGTTTGAAGCTGATGCTCAAGTTGTTTGGAAATGTAAAAACTTTACTAAATAAATACAATGGTTATTTATGCAAGCAGAAGTGAAAATTTGATTTTGCTGTATCTCTCCAGAGTAGTTTTTATTTTCATAAACTGATTCAGTCTTTTGTAAAAAACTTGTCATTCCCTCCATAGTTCAGACTCAGCTCTGGAGGGGATTCTGGACAGAAGGGGCCAGCTGTTTCAGCACAGGAGGCCCAGATGCAAGCCATCATGCAGCAGGCCCGGGTAATAATCCTTTCTAAATGTACCGTCACACTGAAAGTCGATCTTTAATCCTTTTTTTTTTCTCAAAACCACAAGTTTGTTGCTTTACTTGAATGTTACTTGGTCATTGCTCAGAAGTTTAATATTCTTAAAGATTAAGGTTTCCTAAATGCGGATTTGTATTTATGACCCCATTTTTACACAACACTGTACATGTGTGTATTCAGCTGGCTATGCGTGGTCCCACTGGTCCAATGGGTTTGACTGGAAGACCTGGTCCTCTGGTGTGTATTTCTTAGCAAACACTCACAAGCAAAATTCCTTTGATTCTACAATTTTACACGTTGGAAAAACTTGCCTTTGATTAGCATCCATCTGTTCTTTATTTGTACTTTTCTCCCCCCAGGGTCCCCCTGGTGTTTCAGGACTGAAGGGAGAGTCTGGAGAAGCAGGACCTCAGGTACCAGATGCCCAAGTTCTGCCCTTTAATGTCCTGAACGTGTTTAGGGGTTAACGGTCAAATAATTGCTATGTTCTGTGTTTCTTGGTTATTCCCCCTGACAAATGGCCAAAAACATTGGCAATTTTCTTATCATTTTTATGTTAAAAAAGACAAAAAAAAAGATTGATTGATAAAAGCATTTGGTTTCAGGGACCACGTGGACCTATCGGATCATCAGGACCTCCTGGAAAGCCTGGCAGGAGGGTGAGTTGTTTGACAACCTTTCAGCAACATAAGAGTGATCAGTCCATTTCTGCTTCCGGGTGTTTATTTCTGAATAAAAAGCTAAAAACTTTCAGCACTACACAGCATTTTCTGAAAGATCCTCTGCATGTATAAGAAGCTGATTTTCTGTTGTTTCCACAGGGTCGGCCTGGTTCCGATGGTGCCAGAGGAATGCCAGGACAGACTGGACCAAAGGTATTTGGGTTTCTGGATTTAAATATTAATGGGCTTCAGTGTTTAAAGTTTCATAAAACCAGTATAAAAGCAGATTTTTGAAGCCTGTTTTATTCATTTTAATTTTTCAGGGAGACAGAGGCTTTGATGGTCTGGCTGGTCTTCCTGGTGAAAAAGGACACAGAGTGAGTTGATTTATGGGTTTTATGAAAATGGCTTTAATATGAATCCCTATGTAACATGTTAATGCTGTTTTCTTATAGGGAGAATCTGGCCCCTCTGGACCTCCTGGTTCTCCTGGAGAAGATGGAGAGAGGGTAACACAACATATATGATTTCAGACCCATGCTATTAATACTCTTCTTCTTCCCATCTAAATTAGAACTCCTCTTCCTCTGATTGTTTCTCCTCTCTCTCACTTTTATCAGTTTCTATTTTTTCTTGTGCTCCCTCCTCACCTACAGCTAACGAAAGACCATCTATTTTTCACCTGATTTTTCAGTGTTTTTGTCTGTATGACCCACAAATCCTCACTTCCTCCTCCATTATCATTCACTGCCAGCTCCACAGTCTGACCCGCTCTGTCTCTTTCGCAGGGGGATGATGGAGAGATCGGACCCAGGGGACTTCCTGGTGAACCAGTGAGTGACAGCATGCCTTTTCATTCAGTCTAACGTCACAGATGGTGCGATGGAGGAGAGAGCTTGTAATGGTGTTAGCTCCCTGTCACACTGTGTATCATATATCACAGTCCTATACAGTGAGATGTTTAGCTTGATTCTGCTACAGTGTGTGTTTATCAGCCTCCATCACAGCTGTTAGAATAGCCTCCCACTCACTCTCATTGCACAAGAAAGACACTGACATCACTTGTTAAGACTCATTTTGTCCACCAGGGTGTGCAACACTGGTTAGGACTTTCAGTACCAGAACAACATGTCTGGTTAAATAACTCAAAGAATGGTTCATAGGTCTGAATTGAGGGAAAAAATAAAAGTGTTTCATTTCAATCCTCCCTTCAGGATGAAGGTGTGGTATCACTCAGTCTCATTTCCATTCTTCCATTTAGGGGCCCCGTGGTTTGCTGGGACCAAAAGGACCTCAGGGACCTCCTGGACCACCTGTAAGTCCCCTCTTTAACCTCCTCTCATTATTTCCAACACAATCTGTTGCTACAGATTTGCTGTTTAGAAAGCAGAATGAGTTTTTAGCCTCTCGTGTGCAGCTAGAACAAAGAAGCCACAGGTAAATCCACAGCTCAGTTTATCAGAGACAGAAGAGAGAAAAAGCAGCTCATGGAGTCAAAATTAACTTAAGCGTTTAGGAATATTGTCTACAGTGGAGCGAAGCCTAATCTTAATATTTATAACATTTAATTTTAAATGAACCAGGAGCATTAAGTAAATAACTTCTTTTAAACTGAATGGAAAGTAGAGATCTTTTTTTTATGTCTGCAGTTTAATAGAAATTATTGGTTATTTCATTGTGCCACAGATTTACTGCTTTTCTCCTCATTGGTGCTTAATCTTTTTCTTAATTTCTGTAACAGGGTGTTGGGGGGATGGATGGCCACCCTGGACCCAAAGGAAACATTGTAAGTGAACATTAAACTGATAATGAACCAAAAAAAAAAAAAAATGAATAGATGCATCTATAACAGAATGTTAAATCAGTTTATTTCTCTGGTCTTATTTAAACAAATCATGTGAGGTTTGTGGTTCAGCAGTTTCTGTCATTATGGAAGTAGATGTGAGGATGTGAACTGTGTATGCTCAAATATACTGAGCTTTATAAATTATGCTTTTTATTAATGATGCCAGTGCAAAAGCACTGAAGCACCATTTTACTAATTGCCCAATTTTATTCCACTTCCATCACATTTTTAGACCGACTATTTCTCCCGCAGCTTAAAAACCCCCAAACCCCCAAAAACATTAACACATGCATCACAATCAGGAATAGTTTGCATTTGGCAGCAGGACATTGTACAGCGTAGATGAAATTCATGTAAAACTATGAAACTTAAGAGATTTTACATGACTGAACTGGCCTTTTAAAATCTTGATCACAACCATAGAATAAACGTTATGATCTTTGGAGATTTTACCACAAAGTTTTCATCTTACAGTGTGATGATGTCACACACTCAAACCTTTGAGCTGTCTGATTTTTATAAAAATATTTGCAAACAAACCGTTCTTATTTCTATGATCTTTTCCACTTCTTGCACAGTTTAATTGTCAAAATGTAGGCAATTTTGTCATCTTTCACCCAGTGTCTCTATCACTGTTCTAAGTCTTTTGGTTTTCTCCCAAATCCCCCCAGAGTGCAGAGCACATTAATTTGTGACCATCAGAGCCTCTGCTGCTCATAGTTCAATACATTTTTTGATATAACTTTTAGTTTTCACATAGCAACTGTTTGTCTAAGGCCTACTCTCTACCCTTTGTTTCTGTCTTATTAAAAGTGCTGTCAGAGAGTGACAGACACCCATAGTGATCCAAATGAGCCACTGGCAGCAGCTTTAACATCCATCCATTTTTTTTTACCTGCTTCTCCATTCGAGACAAGTAACCATTCACACCTAGGGACAGTTTAAGAGTTATT
Source organism: Kryptolebias marmoratus (assembly GCF_001649575.2). Lineage (NCBI taxonomy): Eukaryota > Metazoa > Chordata > Actinopteri > Cyprinodontiformes > Rivulidae > Kryptolebias > Kryptolebias marmoratus. Next base: position 7,000,036 of record NC_051443.1, read on the forward strand.
AATTTACCTAACATGCATGTTTTTGGTCTGTGGGAGGAAACCAGAGTACCCGGAGTAAACCCACATGAGCACAGGGAGAACATGTGAACTCCACCCAGAAAGGCCCCAGGCTGAGATGCGATCCTGCAACCTTCTTGCTGGGAGGCGACAGCACTAACCACTGCACCACTGTGCCACCCCAGCTTTAACATTTCTGCACAAATTTTCTAGTTTTTAGTATTATTATTATTTAAATGTACCTTTTCTGTTCAATGTTTGGATTAAAGGTAATTTGACTGAGATGTTTTTGCTCATACTCATAGTCATTGTGTTTATAAGGAGGTTTTTAAAATGATTATGTCTCTGCAGGGACCTCAAGGAGAACCAGGCCCTCCTGGACAGCAAGGCAACCCTGGTGCTCAGGTTAGTGGTGAACAGGTGTTCTGACTTTAGCTTTCTGTTTTCTTGATCAAAGCAAACATTCAGAACAATGTGACTCCTCTCCACAGGGACTCCCAGGGCCACAAGGTGCAATTGGACCTCCAGGAGAGAAGGTAAGATCCCCTGATTACTGAATGTAAAAAGAAGAAAACCTGCCAACTTGATTCAAATGTTAACAAATTCAGAACTACAATCTGTGAAGCAGCAGGATTTTGTCTCATTTGCATGAGCAGAAGTTATCTTCTTCAGCCCAGATGCTTCTGACATTATTCTGCAAACCCAGAATCACAGCCTGGTTCTGACTGAGTTTGATACGTTTGAGTCCACATCCAGCTGCAGCTGTTTTATTGGCCTGTGTTGGAAATATTCTTTGAATTATTAAAAGGATTGTAAAATGAATCATGTGGGTCCTACTTTTCCACTGTTTCTAAAAGGAAAAATAGAGGATAGAACTACATAAAAAAAATAAAAAAAATAATCAATTAGTGATCAGTAGCTCAGAACATCATAGCAAATGGTTCTGATGTCAGAAAGGACTAAACAGAATATAGCCTGAATTTAGCCTGAAAAATACTAATGAAAGAAACTTGACTTAAATTCTAAGTCTTTGGACTACTTTAATTAAAACCCCATTACTGACAAAGTCAAGATATTGTGTACAATGTAAATAGAAAAGGATTTGCAGATCTCATAAACCCACATTTTATTCACAAAGAAACATAATAAACATATCAAATGTTTAAACTAAAAAAGAATATGCCATTCTTAGGAAATAAATTATGTAATATTGAATTTGATGACAGCACCACATCTCATAAAAGTTGTGACAGCCATATTTCCCACTGTGAAGGATCCCCTCTTATTTTACCAACAGTCTGTAAACATCTAGAGCTGAGGAGAGCAGCTGCTGGAGGTTTAAGAGGAGAATGTTGATCTCCTTGTCTGATGGAGGATTCTAGCTCCTCAACAGTCCTGGGACTTTGTTGGATTTTTTGTTTCATGATGCTCCAGATGTTTTCAGTTGGTGAGAAGTCTCAACTGCAGGTCAGTTCAGCACCAGGACTCTGGAAGCCATGTTGCTGTAATGGATGCAGGATGTGGTTTAGTGTCGTCTTGCTGAAATATGCAGGACCTTCTCTAAAAAGACAAATTCTGGATGGGAGCAGATGTTGTTCTAAAACCTATATGTGCCTTTCTGCATTAATGGTGGCTTTACCAATATGTAAGCTGCCCGTGCCACTGGTGCATCTCCATACCATCAGAGAGGCAAGTTTTTGAAATGTGTGTTGATAACAAGCTGTATGGTTCGTCTCCTCTTTAGTATGTGGCATCTGTGGTTTACAGAAAAAAATATCAAATTTTGATCTGTCTAACCACAGAACAGTTTTACTTTTTTTTCAGTGCATTTTAAATAAGCTTTGGTCCAGAGGGACGGTGGAGTTATTGGATGGTGTTTTTATCTGGCTTCGTATTTGCATGATAGAGCTTTAACCAGCATTTTAGATGGCACACTTCCTGAGTCCATGCAGTGATGTCCAGAGCAGAATCAGACCTGTTTTTAATGCTGTTTTTTAATGATCTTCAGGTCCTGAGAGGACCTGAAGATCACGAACATCCAGTGCTGACTCTCAGTCTTGTCCTTTGAGCTCAGAGATTTATACAGAATCTTGACATCTTTTGGTGATAATATTAATTTAAAATGTTGGAATATTCAAAGTCTTCTCAGTTTTTTATTGTGGAACATTATTCTGAAATTGTTCCCCTATTTTTAGACTGGTGATATTTACTTTAAAAAGATTCAGCCTATCTAAAATGTATTTGTTTTATTGCCAGTCCTCATACTGACCTGCTGCTGCCAATTAATCTAATTGGCAAAAGAATGTTCCTCCAGATGTTTCTTATGAATTGTTTCTTATCTTTTGTTGTCCCTGTTCCAACCTTTCTTTAGATTTGTTGCTGGCATCAAATTTAAAATTACCTTATTTTACCTAAAAATTGTACCATTTCTCAATTTAAACATGTAATATTGTTAGTATAATCACTGTGAATAAAATATGGGTTTATGAGATTTGCAGATAAGTTCATTATGTCGTTATTTACATTTTACACAGCATCCCAATGTTTTCGGAAACTGACTGATTTATTCAGACACCAATGGTGTCTGAGTTCTTTTGAAGTCATATTTTGAGTAACATTTTATCATTTAAGGGTCCAACTGGAAAGCCCGGTTTGCCAGGAATGCCAGGAGCTGATGGTCCACCGGTGAGTTTGCCTTCATGTCTGTTTCTGAGGCGTTTCTACCTGTTAAATAAATTACAGTGTTTTCATATTAGTTCATTATATTTTAACGTTTAAAACCCACCTGATGCATACAGTGCCAAACACATTCTGTGTGTGAAACACAAGTATGATGCAGCGCCTTAACTCATCTGTGTAACAGTGGAACAACACACCCCCACACACTGTACCTCATCTGCAAACACCCTCCATCACATCACAGAGAGTAATGACACCTGAACAAAAGACAGCTGTTTCCTGGGACCCGAGAGACACCCGAAGGAAAGAAAAGCTGCAGGGCCAAAGAAGAAAAATGAAAAAAAGAAAAAGGCGAGATATCTGTGGAAGGATACAGATAGAGACATAGCAACACTCTTTGGACCTTTAAGAGTGTTCTCATCCATCATGTATTAATGGTGCCAATGCATAACCACTGAATCACCCTTATTACTGTCTTGTAAAAGATTTGTCCTGTTTCTAGTTGTGCACTATACATTAAAATGTGCAGCTTGATTGGCTTTTTTTAGTGTTTTTTTAGTGGTTCTCATTGTTTGTTGGGACAAAACTCGCAACAACCAATGAGAAATATATGACTAGAGATCACCAGCTCACTGGCCTAGTGGTAGAGTGTCTGCCCTGAAACTGGGAGGTTGTGGGTTCAATTCCTGGCTGGTTCATACCAAGGACTGTAAAAATGGGACCCATTGCCACCCTGCTTGACACTCAGCATTAAGGGTTAGAATTTGGGGGTTAGATCACCAAATAATTCCCGAGCATGGCACCGCTGCTGCTCATTGCTCCCTCAGGGGATGTGTCAAATGCAGAGAACAAATTTCACACACTCAGGTGTGTGACAATCAGTGATACTTTACCTTTAACAGGATTTTGAAGAATCACATAAGAAAACTCAGCCGCCTTCGGAGCTCTGTAGCTCAGACATACTTCACAGTTGAAACATCCCTTAAAGGTGAAATTAAAATTGGACTTTTTCATCTCTCAGCTGGCTTTTTGACATGTTTAACGTTTTTTACACAATCACAGTTTAAGTTTGATGATTTTGACAGATTCTACTACAGAATGTTCAGCTTGTTCAGTGATGATGTCACACTCTTAACTTTTACGCTGTCTAAAATTTTCAAACCCGTTGCAAATAAATTCGTCTTACTCCCAGAACTCTTTTTGGTACATAAATACTTAAAAATGTAGGGATTTTGTCTTCTTTTACCCAGTGTTTCTCTCACTGCTATGGCACGTGGTTTTCTCTCATACCCCTCAGAACGGAGAGAGCACACAGCCAAGCCTCCATAGACTTCAGTTATGTTTAAGCTTTGAATCTTCTCTTCAAATCTGGAAGTGAACAGTCTTTTTTACCTTGTTATATCTCCTACATAAAACACATTAGAAACATAAAAAGAGATTGCTTGTGTCCATCAAAGTTATGTGACTCTCACAGTTAAAGAATTTTTAAGGTGTGAGTTACAGTTTTAGCAAAGAGCCTGTTTCAGGCTCACTTTCAAATCTGTTTTTGTCTTCCACTCATTAAACTTGGTAGTCAGGGAGTGAGAGACAGAAGTGTGCGGTTACCATGGTGACCACAATGAGCCACTGGCAACAGCTTTAACATTCCTTTAGATCTTAGTTCTTTTTACACTTTGTACACAGTTCATACATCATAATGTAGGCTTTTAAAATTAATTTATGAATAGGTTATCTTGGAGTTTAGCACAGTAGCTGCCTTTGCACCCTTTAGACTTTATTCTAGTTTGTTTTACATTAATTCTCCTTTGCATTTGTTTCCTTTTTTGATGCTAAAAGCCTATCAGAGAGTTTGTCTCCTGTGAATCAGTCCATTACCTTCCACTCTTCTTTTCAACGGGCATCTATCCATGTGTGTATTAGTGGTGTGTTTCTCCATATACGTGCACACTATATGTGAAGTCCCAAACCAACTGCAGCCCCGGCTTTTAGAGCTCAGTCATTGCTGCTTGTGCGTCTGTCATTCTACACGTAAAAAAAAAAAAATCCCAAATGAGATTGAACTTGAAAGGCTCTCTTTGCAATTTTCCAGTTAAATTCCTCCTCCAGCACTTTTACAGCTTAATCCCTCAGTTACTGGTATATTGTAGTATTTATGATGGTAATTATCCTGAAATGCTGTGCAATAATATTACTTTTAATATTTTACAGGGTCACCCAGGAAAAGAGGGTCCTAATGGGGAGAAAGGACACATGGTGAGCTTTATTTTCCCTGTTGGTCCCTCAGTTCAGACAGAATTACATCAAATGTGTTGCATTATTGCGGACAAATTTAGCCCTGTTAGTGCACGTTGTTTATGTATTTGTGTGTTTACTGCAAGTTCTTATAAAACGTGTTGTTTTCCAGGGCCCGGCTGGCCCTCAAGGACCCATTGGTTATCCTGGGCCTCGAGGCGTAAAGGTGGGTTGTGTATTAATAACAATAGTGCTTTAGAATGACTCTTAGAAGGTGAATTATTTATGTTCAAGTGTAAATGATTTGGTAAAAAGCTGTTCCCATGAGGAACCTCCTGGTTCGGTTTTTATTTGTCGCAAAGACACTGATGGAAACATCTCATTAGACCTTTTACTGCTTTTTGTACATCAAACACTAACTCAGTGCTGAGACATGTTTGAGGTGCAAGGCACTTCTCCTGTTTGCTCTCGACAGATGCGAGACTAAAGAAATCCCATCAGATCATTCTGCGTAAGAAGGTGTGACTGATCCGATTAATACAGGATAACACAAATGGCTTGGCTTCTCGCCAACTATTCCTCTGTTACACAACTGAAATCTGCTCTCTGAAGGATTTGTCAAAGTGTGACCTCTGTTTTCCTCTGTGGGACCTCGTATAAGAAGAACTGAGTGCACGAGGTGGATTTTTTGAGGCGTTATAGCTTTATTTAAATTAAGGGCCTAGCATTCCTCGAGGGAATGTACATCTTATGCTGCCTTTAATGACAGAGTTTTAGACAAAAAATGTCATTGCAGATATTTTAATTAAATCCTAAAAATAATGTTGTGTGCAATCTCATGTTCAGAGTATGTATTATGAATTACTCTCAGCTACTACCACATCAAATTTTAGCTCAATATCTGCGAAATTTATAGTTATAGTTATAGCCATTTTTGTGCTGGCTAATGTGGATTAGCTGTCATTGCCATCCAAAACTTGATTAGGAGTAGATGTACATCCAATAATTACTTTCTGCAAGCTACAGTAAAATCCATCCTGTTGTCAAGTTGCAGAAATTTGTCTATCAGACAGAGATGACGCCAACAATTAATTAAGCAAAGGTTTTGTGCAATGAGTAACACTTGGAGTATGTGTTGTGAATGACTTTCAGCTACAGCCATGCCATGCCTTAGTAAAATATCTGAAAAATCGACTGATCTATAGCCATTTTTGTGTTTTTAAGGTCAGTTGGCTGTGGTGGCCATCTTGAACTGTATTGACTATAAAAATGAACCAGTTCTAGATGTACATCCATTGGTTTATTATATATTTTGCTCATAAGCAGCATTGACTCCAAATATGTAATAGCAAAATTTTAAACAAGATCTTGTGCAATATGTAAGCCCTCAAATTGTGTGTTGGGGATCAGTCCCAACTACTACTACATCGAGTTTTAGCTCAAAATATGTACAATTGACTGAGTTACAGCTATGTTTGTGTTTTTTAAGGATAGCTGGCTGTAGATTGGGTTGACTCCTAAAGTTAAGCAGCTGTAGACGTACATCTAAATATTATTTTTCGCAAGTTTCATTAAAACCCATCCAGTGGTTTATGAAATATTTTGATGACAGACACACACTTTAAAACACATACACAAACACGGGCAAAAACATGATCACTGTTTGGATATGGACAATAAAAAACTGTGTTTTAGGTGAATAAATTATGTTTCTTCCTTTGTTCTGTGTTGAATCTGCTTTTTACTGACCTTGAACTCATGTCTGTCTGTGTCTCAGGGAGCTGACGGTGTGCGCGGCCTCAAAGGAAACAAAGGTGAAAAGGTGAGCGATCTCTGGAGGAAGGGATGGAGGTTACATCACCTGTATGGGTTAAAAGGAACGTTTCCAGAGAGATGCTGGTGCTTGTGAATACAGTGATGATTGTGGCTGATTGTCCCGCTTCCTAATCATAATAACCTCTGTTAAATCCGGTAAAACACTCAAACTTGTTGCTGTCACAAGAGGAGGAAAAAAAAAAAAAAAACTATCAAGGGTTTCTATGGCAACAAGGGCTCCTGCTCCTCGGAGCTCTGCTCTTGTGTCTCTGTGTTTGTTATTTCTGTGTGTGTTTATGTATGAATCCATAAAAAAACTCCCTGTGTTGATAAAGTTTGTTTGTTTGTTTGTGATGTCAGGGTGAAGACGGCTTCCCTGGCTTTAAGGGAGACATGGGGGTCAAAGGTGACAGGGTAAGCTTTGTTTGTATTTCACTCTTCCCATCCATCACTCTGATTGAAACACGTTTAACTTTTTGAACTGTTTGAAGCTCTGTTTTGTTGGCGGTGACCTTTCCCCTTGCAGGCCACTTCTGTTAGCCTGACACTTTCTGACCACAGTGGAATTATGGGTAATAAGCAAACATAAGGGCTGTGTTTGAAATGTTCACTCTTTCACTCACTACGTTATGGTCACTATGTAGTAAACTGAGTGGGGAATAGAGGACAACAGGGTGTTTTTGTATTTTGAACACTTGCTGAGTGCTTGGGTACTTCATCAATATGCATTAAGTATTCAGTCAGGTGTTGCATAAATAAATATTAACATGATATGTTGGAATACACGCATGAATGTGAGAAGATGGACTGATTCTGCTGGGTTTTTTTGCTCAGAAAATGTAATGAACATCATCTGTCTCCAGAACACTGACAGTAAATTTATTTACACATATTTGTTCCACTGTTTTTTTATTGGATTGCATCTCTGCATGGACTGCAGCTGTTACTGCTTTCAGAAAACTAAAATTATGAATTAATATCCCCCATAAAATATTCTGTTTTCAGAGTTGCAGCATGTGTGGAAATTTTAATAACCCGCCTCACAGCATTATGTATGTACGACGAGCTTTACGTTGTGATTTAAAACATGTATTTAAAGAATCTCATTGCAATGTCATGAAGACTGATTAAATATTTAGATTTAGACTGTTCACATTTCTCAGCTCAGACAGAGAAGGAGATAATACACTTTATATAATAGAGATGTCTAGATAACTGAAAGCATTTTCAACGAGTCCAAAAATCACAATAATGAGCTGTGGGGCATTAGCATTAGCCTGCTGTGTCGGCTCATCATGGTCTGTTTTTACCGCTATAATGTACAACTTCTGTACACTACTTTTGCTGTACTATGTGACCAGTTTCTATGGTACTATATAGTGAATGTACAATTACAGCTAAAAATTTGAAACAGTACTACAAAATGGCTGACTCACTATACAGGGCACTGCATAGTGAATGAGTGGGCTATTCGAAAACAGCTGAGGTGTTGTTGAGGTGGACAGTTTCCGTGAGGTTTTAAAAACAGTTTTGCTTCCTGTCGGTCAGTTCTAACTGAAGCAGCATCCTGATGCTCTGCTGCAGCTCGAAAATATGACTTTCACAGTTCGAAACCAATCTCCTGAGCCTGACCAAGCTGTCTCTAACTGAGTGGAGGCAGAAATCAGTGGCCTCAGCCATGTTTTCCTCTGGAGATGATGTTGATCCACATGAAAGCAAAGATTTGAAGAAGCCCTCTGCTTCTGAGGCGCACACACGACTCGACTGTAAATGAGTCGTTTTGAAGGCGGTCCATAAAAACGCGCGTGTGTCCTTTACTGTGTTTGACGAGGCAGCAGGCGTAAGTCAAGTGCAGTTTGTTTGAGGCTGTTTCATGTGTGCTTGAGAGTGGGTGTGTGCTTTTAGTGGATCCCATTAACAGACCAGCAGTCCTCTTTGGATGTCAGAGCAGGTTTGTTCTCTGTCGTTCAGAGTGTGTCCTTTTAAGGCAGGGAGAAGCTCTAATAAGTGCACTGTTTTAATTAAAGGCCTAGCATATCCCCTGCCCCCTTAATGCCAGAGTTTTAGACTAGGATCATCTTGTCTGGAGAAATGATGAATTTCAGCCATTTTGGTCAAAGCTTGAAAATAGCATGATGCGCAATCTCATGCAACATTTCGATGTTTTGTGTGACCTGTCAGAGACGGGAGTATATGCTAAGAATGAATATCAGCTACAGTCACACCAAATTTTAGGTTAATATCTGTAAAATTCTCTGAGATACAGACATTTTTGTAGAAGCTAAGGTTGATTAGCTTTGGCGGCCATCTTGAATTGGGTTGACTCCAAAATTTAATCAGTGGTAGATGTACATCCATAAAACTATTTTGTAAGTATTTCACTGAAATCTGTCAGGTGGTGAGATATTTTGCTGACAGACAAATAACGTTGACTGCAAAAGTTAATGTTTTGGTTTTAGGCAAAGGTGTCACAGAAAGTTTGTGTTGTGTTAGGCATAGCCATGTTTGTGTTTCCTGAGGTCAGTTGGCTGTGGCGGCCATCTTAAATCAGACTGACTCCAAAAGTTATTCAGATGTAGTTGCCATCCCAATGAATGAAATCCATCTAGTGGTTCAAGAGATAGATGACATTTCATTGTCAATTTGATTAATTTTTTTTAAAAAAATATCTACAAAGCATGAGAAGAAATAATTCAGCATAAGTATTCTCTTTTAAGTGATGCAGAAAGAAAGTAGACAGGATTAGACAGGCACATCTGTAGAACAGACACAAGAATCAGATGGCTAGTTGTGTTATTCCTCTAATAGACAGCAGGTGGCAGTAATGTTCAGAGAAACATGGCTGTGCTATGAAATAAAATACACAAAACAGGTTTAAGAAGGAGAAAGATTACATGTCAACATAAATGTTGACAAAATAACAGCTTACTTTAATGAAAACAGATAAAAGTTAAGTATTTTAACATTTAGTTTATCTCCTTGAACGCGTTTCATGAAAGTTAGACAAAGCCCAGTCTTCCTATTCAGTCTGTGTCTAAACTAGTTAAACTAAATGTATGTGTTATATTGTGGTTCTTCTTCTGTACAGGGAGAACTTGGACCAACTGGACCCAGAGGAGAAGACGGTCCCGAGGGGCCAAAGGGTCGCTCAGGGCTCCCAGGAGAGCCTGGTCTGCTCGGCCCCAATGGTGAAAAGGTGAGCTGTGTTTCCAGGTATTGTTCCTGGTATTTCGCTGTAACATAAAACGAATCAAAACAAAAAATCTGTATTTCTCTTCAGCTTTGAGGTTTAAAAGAAAAAAAGCTTTTCTGATGGTTCTTATCGAACAACGAGCAGCTGGGAGCTTTAATGAATTCAGTTATAGAACGAGCTGAACACTGAGTGGACAGCTGTGAGTAATTCTTCAGCCAACAACAGTTCTTCCATCAGATCACCAAATTATCTTCATGGAAAAATTCAGCTGATTGGTTTCTGACAGATGCTGGAGAAACTTTTCTTCCTCTGAAGGTTGAAGATTTGGTTTGAACAGAATCCTAATTCTGCAAAAACAAAGGAACTCCTCCACAGCTCAAGTTCCTCAGAATGAAATGAACAGAATCTGATTACTAGTCAAACATATTTCTGTTGTGGTTACATTGCAATTATGTGAATGCATTCATGGTATTGTTTTCCTGGTTTTATTTTTAAATACATTTATTGCAGTGTAATTATTTATGCATCCTTTGTGCTATTTTACCCATTCATAAATTAAAACATTTAGCTCATTCAGGAGATGTGTACTATTGGCTGTTGGTTTTTCTAACTTTGACATTTTTCAAATTATTTCTCTTTATTTACAAAGGTCTTTATTTACAACATATAAACACATAAACACATTACAATCTCTTCAACTGCATAAAAAAAACATTTCATTTGAAAACAGCTTCAGCATACACCTTTTTTTGTCTCATTATGCTTCTTTTAATTTTTAGCTTCTTTTCTGTTACTTAACATATAGACTCTTACTACTTTTAGCTTTTAGCTACCATGCTGTTACTTTTAGCTTCTTCAGTTTCTTCAATCTTCAGTAGATTTCAGCAAGGTCATTCAGCACTCTATTTTACTGACAGACACAGGCAAAACTGTGAATATCGCCTTTTTGCTGCAGGCAATGTTAATGCTTTCTGGACACTGCAAAACAGTAAGACTTACAAACATAGATAAATGTTAGAAGCTGTTGTGGACGCAACATCCAGGTAATGTCTCTGGCTTAAACCTGACGTGTCTGGTTTAGGTTGGAGTTTAAAGAAAAAGATGAGATAACAGATTAATAAACGGATAATAATAAACAGAATCTTCCTATTTTATTGTTTAGCTTTGTAAATTAATAGGTCCTAATTGTAAGTCATTGTAATGAGTGTTTTTTGTGTGTTTTTGTATTTGTGTCCCATAGAAAGTCTGTGATTTATATTTCAACAAGTGTTTGTTTCTTCCAGGGTAAACTTGGAGTTCCTGGACTACCAGGATACCCAGGGAGAGGAGGACCAAAGGCAAGTTTTTATTTATCTTTGAACAGCATCGTTCTCTGATATCACAATAATGGATAGAGTTCATCTGGGCTAAACGTGTTCCTGTGTGTTTGAAAGAGAATGAAAAATGCTGCTGTGCTGAACATTTGATGCCTCATCCTTTAGCGTCTCTGAGGCAGAGCTGCAGTCTGACAGCTCGAGATGCTTGAAGCGTCTTGATCAAGGAAGGGGGGGTGGGGTGGGGTGGGGGGGATAATGTGTCAGCCCTCAGATGCTGATGAGATAACAATAAAACTCTGATTCTCTCAGCGTAACAGGCTGGGTGGATCTCAGGTGACTAATTACACTTCTTCTGACAAACAGGGATCTCAGGGCTTCCAAGGCTTCCCAGGCGCCAACGGAGAGAAAGGATCTCGGGTATGTTAAACACATTCCTTCTTATCTGTGTCAGCCCTGCAGGTGTTGGACGGGTGGACCTTCAGTTTCTGTCTCGAATGCGACTTTATCCTGAGCCAGATTTCACAGAGACAGCTGCGTTCCTTCCTCGTCCCCGCTGAAACTTCCATAAACAGTGTTTATCACTCTGCGGTGCCTGAGCAATGTTTCCTTAGCTTTGTTTAAGGAATGGGCCATTAGCTCACCTGAAAGAGTAATGGTTTGTCACCACGACTGGAGCCCGGCCAATAAAGCTTTTCATCTTCACAGGACATTTAGGAGCTTTATGAGACCAAGCTCCCAGACAGAAAGGGATAATAATGGTTTCAAACCGTTTCATAGCACTTATCTAAAAGTTAAAAGCTACACAAAATGTGCAACTGTTGTCTCATTAAACCCGGGATGGACCCACTTTATTTATGTTGCAGTATAACTATTTTATTGTGTGTTAATGTTTATTAAAAAGTTATTTTCTGGAGAAGTAATGGCTCAAACACCAGCAATGATAAATGTTAAAAGCAGGTAGCTCTTAATTAAGGGCCAATGCAAAAGCACCAGAGCATCTTTTTTGTTCTCTCATTGTGCAGCTTAGGGGAAAAAACAGGCAAATTGTACACTAAAACGTGCAACTTAATCAGGAATAGTGTGTAATGACTTCTGCTAGTGGTACCTCAATGTAGATAAAAGTAGCAAAAACAGAAAAAAAGTATTATAGATCAGTGGGATTTTAGCAAAACATGTAAGATTACTCAGTCCTCTTTGGAGCTCTGTAGCTCGGTCATATTTCCCAGCAGACTCAGAATTGGAATCAGAAATACTTTATTGATCCCAGGAGGTAAATTCAAGTATGTACAAATATCAGTCAAAGCTTAAATAGGTCACAGAAAGTTGAACTTCCCATTTGTGAACTGGCATTTTCATATCCTTTATGGTTTTTACGCAATCACAATTTAAGTTCTCTGATTCTTTCGATTTTTCCACAGAACTGTCACACACTTTAACTTTTGAGTTCTCTAAAATTTCCAAACTTTTTACAAACGAGCTCTTCAAGCTCACGCAACTCTTTTTTTTTTGGTTTAGGCACAAAGCATACATCAAAACATAGGCATTTTTGTCTTCTGTCTTTTGCTGCTTTGGGACTTTCTCTCAAATCTCTTAAGAAAGCACAACCAAGCTTCCACAGACTCCTGTTATAGTTCAGCTCCAACTGTTGTATTTAAAATTGGAAGTGAAGTGTATTTTTAACTGTAGACACATAAAAAACACATATAAACATTAATCTTCTGCCACTCATAGTTCAAAAATGCCAAAGATTTGACTTATTGTTTTTGCACAGTGGCAGTCAGGGAGTGAGAGACACAGGTGTGGGGTTACCATGGTGACTTTAGTGAGCCACTGGCAGCAGCTTTAACATTTCTGTTTTTAACACATCTTAAGCAGTTAATTCATCAAAATGTAGCCATTGTTTTAGCTTAAATTATTACAAAGTTATGCTGAAAATTTATGCTGAAAAAATGAGTTTTCTTCAGATTTGTTGTACAGTTCTTTGATAACCTGAGTGGCTGCGTGTTGTTTATGTCCACAGGGAACAGGAGGAAAGCCAGGCCCACGTGGACAGAGGGGACCAACGGTAAGTCTTACTCAGCACACTTGACCCGAGCCACAGATGGCAAACTTGGCACCCGAGTAAAACTAGAGGCGTGACATGGAGCTTCTTGAGGAAAAGCCAAACCTGAAATAACAATTAATCCTAGTGTTTTCAGGTCAATAATTTGTTTTGTGAACTACTTTTTTAATGGATTTAATGACCTCTTCTTTTACTTCAGGGGCCTCGAGGCGAAAGGGGGCCAAGAGGACCAACAGGAAAAGCTGGACCCAAAGTGCGTAAAATATTTCACTGATTCATTTTTTTAAATAATTTTATTCATGAACAATTTCACAGTGAACTCCTCATTTTGTCTGTTAAGGGTAACTCGGGAAATGATGGACCACCCGGACCTCCCGGTGAGAGGGTATGTGGCATCGCTTCATCTTGTTCTGAGAGAAACTGCAGGTCGAAAGCAAATCATTGGTTTCTAACCAGAGATCATAATGTTTTCAGGGTTTACCAGGACCTCAGGGACCAACAGGATTTCCAGGACCAAAGGGCCCACCTGTGAGTTCAGACAGAAACCCATCTTGCCTCGCTTTGTCTGCCTTATAATGTTTCCTTTCAACTGACGGATTTGTGTGAACCCCTCAGGGACCTCCTGGAAAAGACGGACTGCCTGGACACCCTGGACAGAGAGGAGAGACTGTGAGTTTGATATCTCAGGTCCTCTTTATTCCACCAAATCAGTTCTGTGACACTTATATGATTTCTCTTTTTATACTCAGGGGTTCCAAGGAAAGACTGGCCCCCCTGGTCCTCCAGGTGTGGTTGGACCTCAGGTGAGTCACTTTTTCAAAGTCTGAGTCATGATTTAATGATTTTTGTGTCATTTTGCTTTGTTTGAGCAGCTTACATTGGTTCAGTGTCTTTGTAATTTTTATCTGGAAGCTGCACAAAAGCAAAAGAGAATCCAGGATGTTGCAGTGAAAACAGTTTTTACTGGTCCAGCAACAGCTGATTTATTATTGTACCTGTATCACGAGAGCCATGATTTAGGGGTTGTTTCTTTTCTTTTATATTAGCACTGGCCTGTTCATTCATTATACATGAATGTTTAGCAAATTTTACCTCCAAACAGCTCTGCTAATGATTCATGAGCAGTACATCTCCCACACAGAAAATCCTCAAGATACTGAACAAATTATCTTTTTCTTTAGCTTATTTAATTGTTAATTATCTTGCTCTACATTCTTCTTCTTCTTGTCCTTGAAACCAAGTCTGCTAATGAGTTTAGTAGCCTCCAGAGGTTTATTCATGCTGTTTCATAACATCTTTGTATTTGAATTGTAGGGACCAACAGGTGAAACTGGACCAATGGGAGATCGGGGCCACCCTGGTCCCCCAGGCCCACCTGGTGAGCATGGTCTGCCTGGACCTGCAGGGAAAGAAGGAGCTAAGGTGAAATTCTGGTCTTATATATGTATTTCTTAGCATTACTTTTGTTTAATTCCTATGCATATGTTTATTAATGACGTTGTTCTTTCACTTGCAGGGAGACCCTGGTCCTGCTGGCCCAGCAGGAAAAGATGGCCCACCTGGGCAAAGAGGTTTCCCTGGAGACAGGGGTCTTCCTGGTCCCGTGGTAAGTTCAGACTTCTGTTCAGTTTTCAGTAAAAGTTCTTACAAAATCAGCAGATTGATAGCATGACAGTTGTAGGTTAAGAAATTGCTGTTGAAATGTGTAGATATAAAAGATGGTACCACATCTCTAAGTGGACTTAAAAGGTGGGATCAGATCTTTGAGTGGACTTCAAAGGACATATTAGGTTTTTCTTGGTCCAACAACAGCTAAGTGCACTTCAGATGATGAATAAGATTTCTGAGTGGATGTCAAAGGAGGAGTCAGAACTCTGAGTGGACTACAGAGCAAGAATCAGATCTCTGAGTGGACCTCAGAGGAGAAATTGGATCTCCAAGTTGACTACAAAGCAAGAATCAAATCTCTGAGTGGAATACATAGGAGGAATCAGATCTTCAATTGGTCTAGAGAGGGGGATTCAGATCTCTGGTCTACAGAGGAGGAACTAAATCTCTGAGTGTAATTCAGAGGAAGAATTAGATCTCTGAGTGGACTTCAGAGGAAGATTCAGATCTCTGAGTGGACTTCAGAGGAGGAATTATATCTCTGAGTGGAAGTCAAAGAAGAAATCACCTTTTTCACTTTAAATTGCAAAGCTCTGATTTAATAGTCCTATTTAGTTCACTATTTTCCTTACTTCAAACTTGTAAGTAAGATCTCAGTTGTAGAAGCAATGCTATTTATAACTTAAGTAATTATAAATTATGGGAAACACCAGCTTCCTTGTAATGATGCAGGGGTTTTACAGCAGTGTTGGTAAAGAACTGTTTTCTCCATCTGCTCATCCTCTGCTTTAGAGACAACAGGAGGTTTTCCACCTCATGCTGAGCCAGTTTTTAAGACAGGGAGTCTGGCAGGCAGGATGCTTCCTCAACAGATGTGTTCTATTTCTCTGAAACCTTTGTTTAATTTGTGCTCTGCAGGGGGCTCATGGCCTGAAAGGGAACGAGGGTCCTCAAGGCCCACCTGGTCCTGCTGTGAGTAAAATTTACTTCATCTTCTTCCTCGCCATCCTTGTTCACACTGAGAGTTTCTTTCATCCTAAAGTTTTACATTATATGAAATAATCTGCTCCTTACATCAGAGGCTGGTTCTTTTGATGAAGTAGATGAACCCGATTGTATGCTTAAAATTTGATGTATGATGTTTGCTCTATTTTTTATGACTGATGTGTTGTGCTGCTGTAGGGTTCTCCTGGTGAGCGGGGTCCTGCTGGTCCAGCTGGACCTACAGGTCTACCTGGACGTTCTGGCCCTCAGGGACCTCCAGGCCCTGCTGGAGAGAAAGGTGGACCTGTGAGTACATCCCCTTATAAAGCTATCTATGACATACAAAATGTATTTCAGCCTTTGCCTGAGGTGATCATGTGTTGTTGCACTATCACAAAACAATCTCCAGGGAGAAAAAGGACCTCAAGGCCCAGCTGGAAGAGACGGTGTTCAGGGACCCGTGGGTCTGCCAGGACCTGGAGGACCTCCTGGACCACCAGGAGAGGATGGAGACAAAGTGGGTCCCTTTTCATGGCTTGTTTCCTCATCTGTGTGAATCAAAGTGCGACACAGTTTAGCTTGCTTCAGTCTGTATCTTTCTGTCCTACACTCACTGAAAATAAATGCAGACTTAGAACCTTACACTACATGCTAAAGTTGAGATCTCAGCCAGAAATCTTCCCTTTTTTTTCTCTGTGACCTTAAACTCTCTAATGGGAATCTGTTTGACAGAGTTTGCATCGATTTACAGATCTTTAAAAGGCTAAGCGGCCTTGTTGCTCCTTTGTACAAACAGAGTGAAGAGACAGTCTGAATTTTGTAGCAGTGACAGAGTGTGTGCAAGTGACACTTTAGTATTCAGAGCTGAGATTTCTCCTCCCCTCTGAAAACATTCAGTGGAAGATCGGCCTTGGAAGAAACTCAGAGGATAAGCTCTTATCCTTTGAAGATTGTCTCAGTTCTTAAGTGGCCTTACAATAGTCCCTGCACTGCAGATGGACACAGAGAGGACTGGGGGGTATTTACCATGCAGATAAAAAGGAGAGTTCAGCCCTATGTTTACACACATTCAGACACTTCCTTATAATAAGTCCTGTCTATGGAGAACCAAGAGCTTTGAGGTTTGTTTTTTTTTTAACAGACAGAAACATTGTCTGAATAAAACTCAGAAATAAAAGCCTTCCGCTCTGACAGTTATTAACATTATTTGTCCAAACATGCACCGTGTGCAAAGGCTTTGAAAGCCGCCTCTTCATTTTGTATGTTTTGGTGCAAACAGTTTCAGATGGGAGTCATTATGCTTTTTCTTCCTCACTGAATCATGAAAAGCTCCTTTCAAATATAAAACATGTTTGTCAGAGAAGAGAAGGAAATAAAACATCAACAGGCTGGTTTAGAAAACGTATTTTCAATGATAGCATATTTGTTTTTATGTCCATCATCCTCTGTGACTGGAAATGTTTGATCTATGATTTAAGAATATTTCTTATCCAGTTGGATTTCTCCCCTCATTCTATCTCTTCCTGTTTTTTTGTTTGTTTGTTTGTTTGTTTCACACTTTAATGATCTTGTTTCCCAGGGAGAGATTGGAGAACCAGGACAGAAAGGAAGTAAAGGTGATAAAGGAGAACATGTAAGTATTCATTCATTTTTTCACATCCTAGGATTTCAACAGTAATCAATTTTTTGGGTGAATAGACCAACTTATAATAAAAAAATGTTCCTCTCCAGGGTCCACCTGGTCCTACTGGCCCTCAAGGCCCTGTTGGAGCTCCAGGTCCTGCTGTAAGTGTTCGGTTTTGTGTCCACCTATCTGTTTCCTCTCCTCTCCTCTCCTGACTTTTACAGCACATTACTATTTATGGCTTTGTGCAGGGTGCAGATGGAGAGCCTGGTCCCAGAGGTCAGCAGGGTATGTTTGGTCAGAAGGGAGACGAAGGGTCCAGAGGTTTCCCAGGACCTCCAGGTCCAGTCGGGCTGCAGGTGAGCTCTACCGTGAAACAGAGAAGCTGTAACACTATCATAGGTCAAGACTGGAGCAACTTAATACAATCCTCTGTTTCCTCTTTAGGGTCTGCCTGGTCCACCAGGTGAGAAAGGTGAAACTGGAGACGTGGGTCAGATGGTAAGATGGTTTGTCCTCTCGCTGATTGTCAGGTTGCTCAGATTCTTTGTAAACAAGATTAAATGTTCATATCTTCTATAGGGTCCACCTGGGCCTCCTGGTCCCAGAGGCCCCTCAGGACCCCCAGGAGCTGACGGACCTCAGGGACCTCCTGGTGGTATTGGAAACCCTGGTTCTGTGGGAGAAAAGGTGACTCTTTGATTTGTTTCCAATTCTTTCTGTTCTGTTTGGTACCTTCAACGAAGTCTGTTTGTTTTCAATGCTTCAACACACAGAATATCAGGGACAAATATCACTGATTGCACTGTGTTAACAAGGAAAATCTGCTGCTCACGTGACCTTTCTTTTCCTGTATGTTGATGTTTCTGCCATTGTGTATATGAGTTTTAGTGAACACATTTAGAGTGAGAAATATTAACATGGTTCCCACATAATCATGAAAAGTCTGGAAAAGTCTGGAATTTGATTTTGGTACTGTCCAGATCTAGATAAGTATGGTAAAACGAAATCAGAGTATATAACAACTTGTTTTTCAAGACTCTGTTGTCTATTGCATTATCTAAAAAGTAAATATGTCAAATTTTTAAAAGCTGCTCAGACAAGAGGAGTGTTTTTACATTGTATATTAAATCTAAACAGTCACTATGATGTCCACTTTTGGTTCATACAACAAAAAGATTGTCAACTTCCAGTAGGAAAAAAAAAAGAATAGAGATAATTCTTTGCTGTGAGTTACCTTGTCTTTAAAACGTATGTGACTTTAACTATTTAGTCAACAATCTAAAGAAAATTTGAAATTAAAAGAGTAAGATTTCCATTTAGGGGTGATAATATTTTGTAGTCTAATCAAATGAACATTTTTCTTTTGAAAAAAAAAAAGTTCTACACTTACTTTTGTCTCAAAGGTTGTAATAAAACAAAGCAGTATTTATATAAACAAAGTCCATCATTTACAGTAGTAGGTAGTTGTTTTTCCTCAGAAGGTTCATTATGAAGTCAGACAAGAAAAAAACATTTTCCACATCAAATTTCCATAAGCATGCAGATAATAAAACTGCACAAGTGTTTAAACACAATAAATAACATACTTTAGTGTCAGAAATGGCCCCAAATTTGACCCAAAAATCTGAAAAAGTCTGGAAAAGTATGACATTTCAAAATGTAAAATGTGTAGGATCCATGGATTTAGTGTGTTAGCAAAGAGAGCATTTTAGATAATATACTTTTTGGAGGCTTCTGCAGCTGTTAAAGTTTCATGTTCTTTTTTATATTTTGCTCTTTAAATGGAGCATGGATATTTTCGCTCTGTCAGAGTGACAAATGCACACCAAATCTAAAAAAAAAAAAAAAACAGGGCTGATGGATGGGCGAAGAGCATGACTTAAAGGCATCATGTTGAAATTCTAAGATGGAGAATGCATTATTAAAACCTGCCTACATAAAATCAGATACAGTTCTTATCTCTTGCTGCTGTTTCAATATAAAGTCTTGCTTCGGCAGCTGCCAGAATGCAGAGCTGTGCACTTTCTCAACACTTTGTCCGCGGTGATGGTGTGATTAGTTTTATCAGGTTTAGTCAATAGAATCACCTCTTGCTCCTTTATAATCTCCCTGAGGATGGTCTGTCCTCAAACACACATACTGCTCTTTTGGCTAATCACACTTCAGCTGATAGCGCATTTTATTGGCAAGCAGCACAGCTTTTTTTTTTCTGTAAACACGTCCCTCATGTATCTGAGATGAGCAGCTGTCTTTTATGTGTTTGCTTTTAATGTTCTCAGCAGATTTTTCCCAACACCCCTTTGGTGGACATAAGCAGGTTGTCAGAAGGACCTGCAGAGTCCCAGATGCAACACTGCATAAAAGAAACGCATAAAATATGAGATTCAGTCTTGCTTATGAAAAAAAACATCCTAACTGCTTAGTGTGGATTTTTTTTTTAACAAGAGAGGTTTTGTAGGACAGCTTAATGCTAATTTAGAGTCTTTGTCGAGTATGCCCAGCTGTTCATGCTTGAGGAAACTTAGATGTGCCGATCCAACACATCCCAGCAGAGTTTGTCCTGTTGATTTGCTCTCCATCTTCCAAACATGACATGAGAGAATATTCTCCTGCAGAACAGGTGTGGCAGTCTGCAGCTCATGTGACAGTGAATAACGACAATGCCCACCGTGTAGGTGAGTCAACGGTCTGACTGTTCAATACGGCACCAGGAGGAGGACAAGATATATGGGCTGGGGCCGGCAGGAACAGTGAGGTCAGCAGACTCTGTGCTCCAGCTGCACAACCTGCCCCACTTTGATGGATGGAAATCTCTTGTGTCGTCTCTTTCTTTTCCCATTCTGGTGACAAGGGCACTGGGACAATCAGGGCTGACATAGAACGCCACTTGATCAGCAAATCCACTGACTGATAATTCATGTGTCCCTCCCTCCGTCTCACCTTTCCGCCCTTTCCCCAAACTCTTCTCAGGGAGATGCTGGTGAAACTGGAGAACCGGGACTTCAGGGAGAAGTTGGCCCACCAGTAAGTTTCTGATTCTGCATTTTTTTTTATATCAATTCATAATAACAAAAACTAGCATCAGCTGCAGAAAATGAATTTATGTCGGTCCAAAATTTAATTAATTTTCTTTCATTATTTTAGGGTCCAAGAGGAGAGCGTGGAGAAAAGGGAGAGTCTGGTCCTGCTGGCGCTGCTGGTCCTCCTGGTCCTAAAGGTCCCCCCGGAGATGATGGACCCAAAGGCAGCCCCGTAAGATCAGCTTCTCTCTCTGCCGAGCAAAAAGCATATATTTTTTTTTATTTTAAATTCTTTTGCAGATTATAATAATAATAATAATACATAATTTACTTAGTGCCTAAAACACTGATGCAGCCTTTTATTTTCAGGGTCCAAGTGGTTTCCCTGGAGACCCAGGCCCACCTGGAGAGCCTGGTCCAGCTGTAAGTTTGTTAAACGTTTGTAAATTTGTAAATAACCTTTAGTGTCTATTTGTGTGTTTTTTATGTAATGTGAAAAATTATTCACTGAAGTTCTGTTTGATTCTAATGCAGGGTTTAGATGGTCCACCTGGTGACAAGGGAGATGATGGAGAGGCCGGTCAGCCTGTGAGTGGTTTTGGTACTCTTCTGCAGTTCTAAGTCACTTTTGAAAAGCATAACTTTTAAATTGATGCATTTTAATTTGAAACCAGGGTTCACCTGGACCCACTGGAGAGTCCGGTCCCTCTGGACCACCAGGAAAGAGAGTGAGCACTTTTGGGATATCTTTCTGTCTGAACTCAGCATAAAGGTCTTAGTTTGATAATATGCTGTCTTATGTTTGATAATAATCTTTTTCAAATCTTTTTTTAAACAGGGACCACCTGGAGCACCAGGACCTGAGGGAAGACAGGGAGAGAAAGGAGCCAAGGTATCCAAAATAAAATGTTGTTTTTAATTGTTTTTAATTATCTTGTATAGCAGTATTATACAAATAACACTCAAAGTGGTGAGAATAAAAACCTTTTTATGAATTCTTTTTCTGTCTAAAAGGGAGAGTCTGGTCTAGAAGGTCCACAAGGAAAGACAGGTCCTGTTGGCCCTCAAGGATCACCTGGAAAGCCTGGTTCTGAAGGGCTCAGGGGTATCCCTGGTGCAGTTGTAAGTAATTTTACATGTAGAAAAACGTTTTCAGTAAAACAAAAAAAAAAATCCATGCTGTTATATTGTCACAGTGGGCTTAAAAAGATTAATAAATTTGTATTATTTTGAAGGGTGAGCAAGGACTGCCTGGTCCTCCAGGCCCAGACGGACCTCCTGGACCCATGGTGAGTAGAAGTGAATCCTTTGGCGTTGTTGTGTGGTGTGAGCTGACTAACCTGTTATATCCATGTCACAGGGCCCTCCTGGTTTACCTGGTCTGAAAGGAGACAGTGGTGTTAAAGGAGAAAAGGTGAACAACTTAAACATGAACCAAAACTAATAACATGAGCATTTTGCTCTTAAGCCCTAATTACCGCAAGGTATGTCAGACATTCATTAATGTGTTTTTGTTTTGTTTTTTGTCTACAGGGCCATCCAGGTCTTATTGGTCTTATTGGACCCCCAGGTGAACAGGGAGAAAAGGGTGACAGAGGTCTTCCAGGTCCCCCAGGAACCTCAGGTCCAAAAGGAGACAATGTGAGTCAAACAGAAATGTTAGCTCACTGAAGAAGTGAAGAAGCTCATGTTTGTTGATCCTGATCCTTCAGGAGTAAAGTGTGAGTTCATTTATGGATTCCTCCTTTCTTCTTCAGGGTATCGCTGGTCCTACAGGTCCACTTGGTCCCATTGGTCCTCCTGGTTTACCTGTAAGTCTGTACTCATCATATGTGTTGTACTACAGCCAGTGTTTATTGTCAGAGCTGGTTCTGATTCCTGGATCACCTTTGTGTCTGTAGGGTCCTCCAGGTCCCAAAGGAGCCAAAGGGTCATCTGTAAGTGTTTTACCAAGTGTTTTGCTGCAATATGTTAGAAGGATAATAGGATCAATATTGTGACAGTCAAAGCCATTAACCATGAGTCTGATTTCCTTCTCAGGGTCAAACGGGTCCAAAAGGAGAAGGTGGTTCACCTGGACCCCCTGGTCCTCCTGTGAGTACAAAGCTTAATGACAGGATCATTATTTTGTGTTATCAAGTCCTTAGGGTCCTTATCCTTATCCCACTATCCCACTACTCCAAGCTTTAACTGATAGCCTTAAATATCACAATATCTCATGAAACCACACAAACAAAGTTTAAAAATTTGACCAAATTGACCAAAACCATTTTTCCACATAGAAAGATGGTCTTAGTTTAGAACTATCTCATAAAATTTGGTAGTTGATATGAATTCCTTCAAAGAATGTTTGGCTTTTAATTTGCAAATGTTTCATCATTCCCAAACTGATCTCAGCTGATGTTGGTCTTCTCTCATTTCTCTATAACAGGGTCCTCCCGGTGATGTCATCCACCCACTCCCCATCCAGGCTCCTATTAAAGGCAGAACCCGGAGGAACATTGATGCCAGTCAGATGATGGACGATGCCGCTGCAGATGCCAACTACAAGGACTACGACGATGGCATGGAGGAGATCTTTGGTTCTCTCAACTCCCTGAAATTAGAGATTGAGCAGATGAAGCACCCACTGGGCACACAGAACAACCCTGCTCGGACCTGCAAGGATCTGCAGCTCTGCCACCCTGACTTCCCTGATGGTTTGGATCTCAGTTTGTTTTTAAAAGTTGTTCTGATCTACTATACTTATTTCCTGCTCTCACATCATTTATCATACAGAAACTAGAAATAAAAGTTTAAAAAATGACAACACAGCTTGGCTTAAAGTCCTACAACCCACAGCTTTTCTTGATCTGCTCATATGACTCCCACACACTGAAATCATAGCAAATCTGTGGACAAACAAGGTTTTGGAACATGCAAACTCAAGGCAAGAATATGCAACAAACACAGCTGGATGGAAACACAAAAAATAGGGAAAACACTAGTTTTGAGCTTGGGTTACAGTAAGTGGATCAAGTGAAAAATGACTGAAGCTTGGAGAATAAATGGAGATGCACTGAAACTCAAGATGATAAAACTGCAACCAGAATTTATCATAGTAATCTTATACAATGTCTCAGGTTTGAAGTTTCACTGGTGCTTGTTGGATTTTACCATCCAGTTGCACCTTCAGCTCTGTTCAAAGAATCCGCTTCACCTTAATCTCAAAACGATCATTTATAAAAACATCAGTGGAGTGGAAGGAAATGTTCACGAATCTGCATTTCATCGAGCAGATTTTTCTGAAATTTCACATAAAGTTCACAGCCAGTGGAATAAAGTTTTTATTCAGTCAACCAGAGTGTATTTTCCTATTTGTTCAGTAAATTAAATTTAATCCTTTGGACTTTATTTGTGTCATTAGAACAAATGAGTTTTTTTTTGTTTTAATTTGGTGTTGAGATATTTTTCTCCTAATGTTTTATGCACCAAAAATTTAATTATCTTTAGGAGTTTACAGCAGATTAATTGAAAATGAAAGTAACTTTCAGTTGAATCCTTTTAGTCAGCCAACAATCACGCTAAAATGCTGCATCATGAATTTATCTGGAGTTTGTCATTTCTTTTATTATGCCGGGAACTGATTGAATATGAACTAATTAGGTTAAGAGTTTACACATTTATTCATCCATCCTTGATATCAGAGATGATATCAAACATATCATAGCAATACTGATGTTACTGAACCCAAATAATAAAGTAAAAAGTGCCATGAATCAAAGGTGTAAAATAAAACTCTCTTTATTGTAATCTTAACTCTGAATTTACTACAAAAATCCACCAGCTAACACCAGTGTTGTCAATGTGCTTCATAAATAATTAGATTTCTGTTTGAAGTGTTACAAATTCTGCTCCGAAAGAGAAGTTTTTGACCTTTAAATAAAGAGTCCCTGTGCTAACATAGAGACATGATGTCAGACATTGTGTTAACCCAAGTGAACACGGTGCAGCGTATAATGGTTCCTTCTTTTTATGTTTTCTGCCTCACTTCATCTCTGCAGGTGAATACTGGATTGATCCAAACCAGGGTTGCTCGCGGGACTCCTTCAAGGTTTACTGCAACTTCACAGCAGGTGGAGAGAGCTGCATCTACCCAGATAAGAAGTCTGAAGGGGTACGTCTGGCTGCATGCCACACGAGCACTAACACATGCACATACAAAAAGAGAGAAGTCAGGCTGAGAGTACAGTGGGATTAAAAAACATTTTCAGCCTCCAGTTTCCCTTATGTGTGGGATAAACTGCTGTGCATGCTGTATAAATAAACTGAACATGTCAGGATCTGAAACGTACCAGAATAATTAGCCTCTGTGTGATCGCCTGCTGTGATGGTGACAAGAAGATGTGAGAGATGATTCATTCGATATTTTACAAACAGTTACAGAGAGAGTCATCCACACTCTTTAGTTTCAGAGCCTTTTGTGCATGAAGCATAAAGAACTGGATGGTCTATAAAAGCCTTCAAAGGGTGGCAAACACACCGAGTGGACCTTAGCTTCATTATGCTTGAGGATGTAGACGTAGCAGAGTGGTGAAACAGCGTCTGTGACAACTCCGAGGTTGTGTAATAGCACGGTGCTGCAGCTGTTTTAATGATCCCACTCATCAAGCCTCAGAGGGGCCAGAGTTTGCTTAAGCTCAGAATAATGAAGCAGACTTTTTATAGCTTGCTGGTGACGACGGGCTGCTCTCATTTAGCTCGGAGCTGCTGTCAGTCCTGGCACAGAGACTGAGAAACTCTCCCACATGTGTTGGAAATGGTCTGCAGAAACCAGGGCAGGCTTTCTCCTCTGCTCCGCCGCCTCTGGTGGAAATGAAGGAAGGTTACCTTCACGGCTGCAGGGGTTTAATTGACACCATCTTCCAGCGATGAGTGATCTCGGGCCCATCCTTCATTAACACATTAAGCTGCTGATGACAGCTTTGTATCAAACCCTGCACACTAATTATGGAGACATTCATCACTGTCGTGGCTCAGGCCCGTTGGCCGAGTCACAGCTTTTAATGGCATAACAGAGTCCGAGCATTCAGGTTGCACAGCAGAACCACTGAGCAGCAGGGACAGGGGCTTCTGCAGAAGAGCTCTGCAATTATTTCTTCATTAATCACTGTGTACTCATGAATCTTTCAGCACCAATTAGCTGCCAGCAACAATTTGTACTCTACTAAATGGTATATGTATTTTTTTTAACTATCAGAGTGCAGCAGTTAAAGGTAAATGAAACAATACCAGACTATGCAATTATTAGAATGGGGGCTTCCCAAAGATATGTCAGCTCCCCAGTACTTTTTACAAGTGAGTGAGTAAAACTCCCTCAAACTACACTGTGAAACATTCTAATGATACAGCAGTTTATAGATTAGGGAGAGAACTGAAGCCTTGAACCTACAGCTGAAAGCATTCTTTTTAAGAAGGCATTGGTAGAAGAAATATGTTTTTTGTTTAATCACATGATTTTACAGAGTGGAGGAGGTTGTTTGCTTTCAGGTGTTACAGCAGTTAACTGGAGCATCTAATAATAAACAGATTTAAAGATTAGAGCAGAAAGAAACATCACTATCTTTAGTTTTTATACCAAAGATCTGTGCTGAAGGAGGTACAGACAGTACAACAAAATAGCTGATATTATTAAATCAGACCTAATATGTCAATGACAGAGGAAAGATTTAAGATGTCAAAACAAGAAATTAACTCATTAATCTGCCATCCAGACATGAATTACAAGCAGATAGACTGTGTTTTTGTATTTACAGTTGTCGTCATTAGTTTTGATCCACACATGGACATGGATGTCATAATAATGTTTGGGTCTTTAATTATTTATTTATTTATTTGAACTGCTCTTTTTTCAGGGTGGGATGAATATACAACAAACGGCTTCAATGTTTTTTTAAAAACAAGTTTGAATTTATTGTAGATTTTCTCTAATCTACATAGGGTCGAAACTGTGCAAATATATCCATAAACCCCCACTAATATTTGTCTAAATGTCTCTTAGCAAGTGTCACCTAGACCTCAGGCTTTTTGTATCCATCAACAAGCTTCTGGTTTATTTCTGGCTGATTTGACCACTCTTCTTGACAGAATTGATAGAGTTCATTTAAACTGGTTGTTTTCCTGGTGCAGACACAGCTTTTAATCATAGTCAGTACATTTTCTGGGAAGGCCATTCCAGAAGCTCAATGTTAGCCTGTTTTATCCAATCAGAATCCACCTCTGACGTGTTTTAATCATTTTCCTGTTGAAACACCCAACTGTGTCCAAGTTTCAAACATCTAACTGTTGATTTAAGATGAAGTTGAAGAATTTGGAGGTAGTCCTCCTTTATTATTCCATCCAGTTTGGGCAATGCACCAACCTCACAGGATGATACTACCACCACCATACTTGACAGTTGTTACAAACCCATTCACTTTGATTCTTCCAAATATTCTTCTTACTCTGGCCAAACAGCTGAATTTTAGTCTCAGTTGACCATCAAACCTTTCTTCTGAAGGCATTTCTTCTAACACCTTTTAGTGTAACTGAAAATATTTAGGTGAATATGTATAATTTTGACCCTGTGTGGATCAGAGAAACTCCACAATTTATTCAAACTTGTTTTAAAAAAATAAGTAAAGCTGTGTATTGTATAATCATTTCATCTTGAAAAGAGAACATGTCAAATAAATAAGCCATTTTAATCTGACATTCAGGCCCATGATGAGTGGATTGAAACCTCTGACTTTAGCTGTAACTGTAAGTTTGTGTTCAGCTGTTTCCTTTTGGAGAATTTCAGCATGTTTTACTGTTCTTGCCTTTGTTGACGCTGCCACAAGTGTGCTGTCTGATGCAGCCCAAGACAAGTTTCCCTTAGGGATCTTTTTATCTTTGCTGGTCCAGTAGGTCTGCTTGATCTCTTTGAATACTGTTTCAGGTCTGGAGGATTCCTCAGAGGAGAACAAAAGAAGAACAGCTCAAGGGGGGGTGGGGGTTCTGTCAAATCTGTTTCCTTTCTTTAACGCTTCTTTTTTTCCCTCCTCCCCTGCCTTTTTGTTGGTCCATGCCCCCAGGCTAGGCTCACATCCTGGGTAAAGGAGAATCCCGGTTCCTGGTTCAGTGAATTCAAACGTGGTAAACTGGTAAGCCAGACTCCAGACCTCTCTGTGTCTCTTCCCTGAATGCCTCTCATATTTTACAGAGCAAAATGGCAAAATGGCCCAAAGACTCCCCAGGAACTTGGTATAGTCACTACAAGAGAGGTTCCCTGGTAAGTGGTCCTGCCTGCGGTTCCAGAGTCCCGGCTGGGGTCAGGACTCTGTGTTCCTGAGGCTCTGCATGGTTCTGGTTCTGCACTGTAAAGCCTGGCACTTTGCTCGTTGGTTATGAAGTTTTGTGCATGATCCACTACAGGCTGCTCTCACCTTCAGTCCACCAGGAGATGCTCTTGTAAGGAAATGGAGGAGACATTAGTGGACCAAACAGGATCGTAGAGCTGAATAAATTCCTGGTTCTGTTGTCCACTCTGCCTCTGATCCATCAGTAGAACATCTCCTAGAAGTGACCGGGTGCCTCGGCGCAACTTTGACAAAGAGCTTATCATTTTAAACTACTTTTTTACACATTTCTGTAGTTCCT
This sequence comes from Kryptolebias marmoratus, assembly GCF_001649575.2. Lineage (NCBI taxonomy): Eukaryota > Metazoa > Chordata > Actinopteri > Cyprinodontiformes > Rivulidae > Kryptolebias > Kryptolebias marmoratus. Next base: position 7,028,228 of record NC_051443.1, read on the forward strand.
GACTTCAGCAAGTTTTTGCTTTAGCAGCAAAGCATCTGTGGGTCACACAGAAGAATACAAACCTCTCTCCTACATTGTGTCCAAGTAGTTCCGAGTCAAACAGGTCAGGCACTCGGTCACCACCAGGGGCTTCTAGGTTCTCTGCTGACATGTGATGATAAGAGGTAATGTTTCTCTGAAGATGTTGGGCTGCAACCATGCAAGACACAGAGTTGGGGGTGGGTGGGGAAGGGTTCATTTCTGAAGCAAAACAGGGGGCTGCCAAGCTACCTGTGAAGATAAACCACAGCTCTGACATTCAAACAGAACTTCTGAAAGAAAGCTTTTGATTAGCAGACAAATTGACCTGCTGCACAAACAAATTTGCCAGTTTTAAAGTAATATCATCTTTTGTTGAGAAATGACAGAGTTGTACGTTGAAAAAAACATTATGCCCAATCTCATGTGATATTATGAGACATCACACTCAGAGTATGTGTTATGAATAACTCTGACCTAATACCACAACAAATTTTATCTCAGTCATTTTAAAACTGACTGATTTATAGCCATTTTTGTGTTACCTAATGTTGATTAGTTGTTGGGGCCATCTTAATTTGGACTGACTTCAAATGTCAAATGTTGTAGTTGTACAACCAGTAATTACTTTCTGAAACTTTCAATAAACCCCATTCAGTGGCTCATGAGATATTTTGCTAACAGACAAAAAGGGTTGACTTCAAAAGTTAATGCTAAAGGTTTAAGCAAATATCCCAACATAATGACTGGCAGTTGGAGTATGGGTTGTGAATGACTCTCAGCTCCAACCACATTAAATGTTAGCTCAATGTCTATAAAATTGACTGAGTTATAGCCATTTTTGTGGTTTCTAAGATCAGTTAGCTGTAGTGGCCATCTTTAATTGGGTTGACAGGTTAATCAGTTAATCAAGTTAAAATGTTCAACTTTAATTTAATCAAGTTTAACTAAAATTTGTCCAGGGATGAGATGTGTTGGTAACAGACAGGCACATGCACACTCGTTCAGACATGGCCAAAAACATTATCGCCCACTACTCAAAAGCAAAAGGCAGGTGATAATGAGCGTCAACTCTCTGTTAATGTCAGGACCGTGAGTTTTCTCTCTGCATGTGTGTGAGCAAGCACCGGCTCAAGTAGAAGAACGAGAGGAAGAAGAAAATATCTCGACCCAGACGGTTTGCCGCTTTGGTTGCATGGCACGGTTTCTGCATGCGCTCTGTACTCAGTGAGTCCTGTGTGTCTGAAAGGAGGAGCGATCATGTGGATCTAATGGATTCCTGATGGTTGGTATGCAGATTGTCATTTACGGACATTAAAATCAAACTGGGACTGGCTCCAAATCTGTTTAATCAGTCAGGATTACAGAGCACTAATCAGCTTAAAAGGATACAGCTCAGTTTTCTCTAACACAAGCGTGAGAAGGATTCTACATTAATTAAAAGGCAATTAGCATATCATTACAACCACATGTTCTGTTTTAAGGATTGCATTTTTAGGAATTTACTGCAATTTGCTCATATTGGTTGTAAATTCTTTGACAATTATTTAATTAACCTTTAAAGCAGCTATATGAATATTGTTTTTTTTCATTATTAAAGGTGCATTGTTAAGTATTACACATCATTGCTTTTATGAAGACAGAGCTTTATTCTACATCAGGTCTCCTCTTGTATACATTTTGACACGATACTTACATGTAATGTATAGGATAACAATAGGAGCAATAAATTATGACCAGTTTTAGAAGAGATCAACAACTAGAACCTGAACTGAAGTAGTGTTGGGTGTTTCAGTTCTAAAAATATACTTATTGCACCAAACATATAAGGATTCACAGCTTAAGTACTATTTTCAGACTTTCTATTGTAAAAATATGTCGAAAAAAAAGAAAAAACAGGCTTTTATTAATGCCAGCTGTTCTAAAGATCAACATAAAGAGTAAATCAGGTAAGAAGGGCAATTATACATCTTTGTATAACAGTCAGCTTCACAGTTTTGAAAATGACTGCTTTATAAAAACACTCAAAAATAAGTTTATCACCCAAAAGCAACATTCTGATTAAGATCTAATGTGATCCAAGTGCAGACCAGTTATGGGTCTGTAAATTATTTCATTTATAAGGCGCTGCACATCATGAGTGTTGTCAGGTAGTTGCTTAAGTGTCTGACAGTCCATTAAAACAGCGAGTGAAGATCAGCAATCGCAGAAAATGCATCGTAGACTCATCAGACAGCATTACCAGCACTTGTTGGAGTCTGGTAGGTGTCACATTGTTGGTTTGCATGTGGCCAGTGCTGATCTGTTGGATCTGGAGGTCCAGTTCACACCCTACTAACCTGAGACCAGCAGTGTTCCCATACTGCCAACTCTGTTGTCCATCTGATCTGATATTGTAATATAGTCACATGATTTTTCAACATGTGCAGTTTTATTTTGTTTCCATCACTCTGGCTGGATGATGAATGTTTTTTTTTATGTCAGTGCTTGGTGCACAATACAACAGTCCTCCCCCATGGTGTGGTCTGTCTTGGGGCATCAGAACCTTTACTACATGTGGTGCCTTCATGTCCTCACTGGTTTTAACATCGGACCACTGTAACAACTGTGTGCCACACATGCTGGGCCTGGATCCAACCATCCAGATGCATGCAAGCCTACAATGTCATTTAAGATGTTTTTTTGTTTGTTTGTTTGTTTTATGTTGAAAAGGCCAGTTAATAATATCCATTACTGATTAATTAAAGAGTAAAACATCCAAGGGGGTGAATATTTTTTATAGGCATTGTGTATCATTTATAGACTCCTCACTTGTCTGCATGTTGATCAGATAACATCCAAATCAGACTGTTTTTATTTAGTAATAAGCTTGTTTTCAGTGAGTGAATTTAGAAGACCTTTGTTGGTTACATTCAGGTGTTTGTAGTCATGTGAACATTGAATGTAGACATTATGATAAATATGATAAATGACTGCAGCATTATTTGAAACTCGTTTTAGCAGTTTAATAGAAAGTGCAAACTAAACTACATAGACAAAAATACATGATGGTTTGGGTCTTTACATGGGATGGAGAATCTTCAGGTGAACACAAGTCTGATACCTTAGTGTTTGGGTCAGTGATGCTGTCTAATATTAGTTCTAATAATTTAATATAACTGTGGAGGATAGTGGCAATTAAGGGCACTTCTTACTGCTGCTGACAGTATAAAATATGTCCTAGAAATCTCAGTACAGCAATGAAACAATAGAAATTAAACCTGATTCACTCCTAAGTGATAAAAATAGTGCAGAGTGAAGGCTCGGCAGTAAGTCATTAAATCCTTGGTGTCTGCAGGACTTTCCTCCTACTCCATTCAATTTTTTAATTATTCTCCTCTCCTTGTGTTAAAGTTTTCATGTATGACTTCATCTGTATGTGTTTCTTTGGTAGCTTTCCTACGTGGATGCAGAAGGAAACCCCATTGGCGTGGTCCAGATGACTTTCCTGCGGTTGCTGAGTGCAGCGGGCCGCCAGAACATGACCTACAACTGCTACCAGTCAGTGGCGTGGCACGACCAGGAGCAGGACAACTATGACAAGGCAATCCGCTTCCTGGGCTCCAACGATGAGGAAATGTCTTATGATAACAACCCCTACATCCGCGCGCTGGTCGACGGCTGCGCGGTGAGCTTATCAACTCTTTCAGTTCACAATAACTCTCAGTTTGTATGAACTCTCAGTTCATATTAACGCTGACTACACATCAACATTAAGTTCACATCAACTCTGAGTCAGCATTCACACTATTGTTTTCCTGTTTATGGTTTGTATTTGTTGATTGTTTCTTTCTGCCGCTTTCCACTTTTAGCTACTGTTCTGCTACTTTAAGCTTCAACTATCATTTTACTACTTTAAGCTATTCGTCAACATATTGGCACTTTTAGCCTTTAGCTACCATTCTGCTGCTTTTAGCTTTAAGCTACTGTTTTGCAAATGTTATCTTTTATTTAAGTCTTGGAAATTTTACCTTTTAATGTTTGTTTTGCGAAATTTAACTTTTTGATAATGTTTTTGTTCATTTTAGCTTTTAGCTACAACTTAGGAAGATTTAGGTTTGTAGCTGCAGTTTTTCTTTAATTTAGCTTTTAAAATATTGTTTAGCGAGGTTTAGCTTTTATTAACAGTTTTGCTCATTTTAATTTGTAGCCTTTATTTTGCAGAATTTTAGTTTTAGCTTTGGTTTTGCTGATTTCAGCTTTTAGCTACTATTTTGCTGAGCTTTTAGCTCTTGCTCTGTGTGTTTTCACAACTCTCAGCAGTCAGTGTTCACCCACTCTGGTGTTCCTGTTGTCTCTGAAGTCACTCGGTCAGCTGTTCTTGTCCTTGTTCAGTTTTTAACTCTACCTCCTGCTGTGTCTTCTCCCCCTCCCCCAACAGCTGAAAAAGGGCTATGAAAAGACAGTACTTGAGATCAGCACGCCGAAGGTGGAGCAGGTGCCGTTCGTGGACATCATGTTCAACGATTTCGGCGGCTCCACGCAGAAGTTTGGATTCGAAGTGGGACCTGTCTGCTTCATCGGCTAAGACTGAGCAAATGGAGAAAAAAAAGCCTATTTTTGTTTTCTCAGAAAGAAAGAAAGAAAGAAAGAAAGAAAGAAAGAAAAAAAAACAATTGACAAAGAATGGGACTAATCTATTTGTAAAAACTGTTTCCAAAAAGCAACACGTATACGCAAAAAAGCAGTTCTGTCGAGCAAATGGCGAAATTTGAGAGGAATAGAGCGGATATAACCTTGAAACCTCAGTGTGCCTTCTCTATCACATGCAAGTTTTGAAACTGGATTTCAGATCCTTCCTCCAGCGCCCCCGCTCATGCTTCAACACTTGATTTCTTCCCAAAAAAACAAAGGCGACCCTGAGAGCTGCAGCCGTTACAGATGGTCGCAGTATTTGCCATGGACTCCTTCTGATTTGGCTCGCTTCTTTTCTTTAGTCCTGATCTAGTGTTTCATGTTGCCACCTGTCTGCGTTTGGTTTGTTTGCTAGTTCACCCTAAGGAGCTTCGTTTGTGCAGAACTGTCTCATCATTCTCTTGGAATGGCTCTTATACATAAATATATAAATATATATAATTGATTTTTTATGTTTGTAAGTACATTCTGTATATTTTTTCCTGTTTATTGCTTCTGGCTTCAAAACATGCATGTGACTTTAATAATTGTGAGGCAGGAAACCGTGGAACATCTGATTATTGGGAACACATCGAGAGCGAGGATATTCGACATGTAAAGTAAAAAAAAAACAAAAAAGTACAAACAAACTAAAGGAATTGGACGTCCTTGTCTTTGTGGAGCAGACTTTCCTTGTAATTTAAGAACAGAATAAAGACGAAAACACGCTCTGTAATGGCGTAATGTGACGGTTGTTTGCAGACTAATAAAACATTCCTCATTCTGTGCCCTCTGAACCAAAAGTGCCACCTCAGTGGAAACAACATGTTTGCCGAAAGATTCATCAGTCTGACTATGCAGTGGAAGGTTATGTCACATTTTAATGAAAACACAAAGAAATCAAAACCTAGGTGCTATTTTCTCTCTTCTGTGGTGCTATGTATTTTTTCTAGTTTGTGTTGTTTAAATAAAAGGAAATTTGTGGTGACATTAGTCCATCTTCAGCCCACCCCCCACTCTTTTGACTTGCTTCACCACCGTATGTCAGTTTTCTTCCTGTCAGATAAGTGCGGCATGTTATCTCCTGCTTCAGCGGACCTCACACAGCAGCAATGAGTCTGCTGGTACCGAACATCGAGAACGCTCAGAGGGGAAAGATGTTTGGTTTTGCATTTATTCGCTGCAGGGTTCTGCCGTCGGCTCGTCCTCGTACCGACGGAGGTGCTTGAATAGAAATGTTGCAATGCCTTTCAGAAGGGAACCCTGACCTTTTCCAAAGATTTCCACTTCCCCTTTTAGCTTTAAGTGACTCAGACTCATTTTTGTATGGGGAAACAACTTGAAAAGTCACCAGAAAATGTTGCTTGTTGGTTTCCTACTTTGCCATTCCTGTAATAATTTGCTTTTTGTTCAAACTATGCACTCTCTTTGCTTATGACCACTAGTATCTACCACAGAACTCTTACAGCTTTAAACATAGGTCTGTTTTGTTTCCTTTTTATCCTTAAATATGTGACTTGAACCGTTTTAAGGTAACTCAATATGCTTGTAGATCTTTGGCTTGATTTTTCATGGTTTGCACCCAAATTTATCACTTTCCTCTCAATAAAACAGAGAAGCTTTTATTTTTATTTTATTTTTAATTTTTTTTTGTAAATTTCCAGATGATTTAGTTTGATTTTGTAGATGTCATGTGGTTTTCACAGTCCTGTCAAACCTGTGTAAGGATGAGAGGAGGGAGGAAATCTATTGGGGGAGGGGGGTTTGTGTCAATAAATTGAAGTTTACTGTGGCCATCCACTCCTGTATCTCTTTTGAAGCATTAAAACTTATCTGTATGCATGAAATTGTAAAGTTTTGTTCTCTTGTTTGAAGTTTGTAGATCTCCACTCAGTGCTCCATCCATTAGGAAACAGACGCTTTTTCATTTTTACTTTTCAATGAACTTGTAACTCTACCAAAGCCAATGTCCATTTGTAGTATATTTATTGTATTATTTAAGATAAAAATAAATGATAAATGATACCATAGTGTAAGTGTAAGAGGCCCCCTCTTTACATCCACACAGGGAAACAGATTTTGACTTTTGCACATGTTGTTTTAAACAATATGAGTGGTGGAAAGAAAAACTTTTAATTAATACACTCAAATAACACAGTCCTGTTTTGTGTTTGTAATCTGTGGGCTGTGTGTGTGAGCTTAAATGCTGAATGATTGTGTTTTAGCCTGTTAACTGAGAAGATTCCAGTTCCACAGACTCTCCAGCAGAGGGAAGATCTCCAACCACAGTCAGCTACTGGCATTTCCTGCTGATCCATCCATCAATCCGTCACTTTATCTGTGGATCAACACTTAGTCTTGTTATTCTTCACCTTCTGCAGAATAAGCAGAAAGAAATGTACAGTGTTTTCACATGTTTGCATTTCCTGCAAGTCTTTTTTTTTCCGGTGATCTTTATAATAAAAGATGTTTTAATCCTGTCACGCATCACTGATTTTAATAATCTGCTTTGATCTGATCTGATCTGTGCAGCGCCTCATTAGCAGAAACAGTGAAAGAGCGCAGTGAGCTTTCGAGCCAAGCTCAGCAAATTAAACATAAAACAAAAAAGTTTGATCTGCATCCAGGCCCGATCAATATTTAATGAAGTGTTTACAGGATGGATTCAGGATGATCAAAGTGCACGAGGCTGCAAAGAAACCGCAGATTGTGCTTCATCCCAGCACACAGAGAAGTGGGTCATCTACAGTAGGTGGGTTGGTGATGGTGGTGATGCTGGGGGGGGGATGGGTTTGGTAGGTAGATCCATCTGGTTACACAACAACAATGACACTCAAGTGTCACAGATTTGTGTGACATTCTGCTCTCAGAATGAGTAAAATAATCACACCAAATCTTTAGTTTTGTTTGAATCAAACAGCTTGGTGACAGATTTCTGAAGGGGTCTGATTCCCTGTTAGACTGTAGAAATGATTTTACCAAAACTTCATTTTCAAACAAATTATTAATTGAAAGAATCTATGTGAGAAGTAAAATGGAGTTCAACAAAATTAAATCTGAGTGATAATTTAAAAATTGTATTCAAAGTTTGCAAGAAGCTGGCCTCAGAGCAGGAAACTGCTGTTGAAGAAGTACAGCTCAGCTCTCTTAAGGTCCCACCACAACATTTTTCTGGACTTTGACTGGACCATTAAAGCACTTTAATTCTTTTCTTTTCCAGCAGTTCTGTTTCAGATGAGCTGTGTTTGTGATCATTGTTCTGTTGCATCATGACCCAGTTTGGTCCAAGCTTCAGCTGTCAGACAGACAGACTCACATCTGACTCTAGGATCCTTTGCTCTACAGAGGCGTTCATGATTGACTCAATGACTGGAAGGAGCCCAAACCATCAGCCCCCCACCACCATGGTTGACAGTTGAGATGTTGGTACTGATATCCTATTTGATTTTCTCCAAACCTAGTGCTGTACATTATGGGTATATGTTTCTACTTTCTCATTTGTATAATAGACATTGTTCCAGAAGTCTTGTGGTTCATTCAGATGAAACCTTTAAAACCTAAGTCATGCTGCCATGTTCTGTGTAGAGAGAGAGGATTTCTCCTGCAAACCTTTCCAAACAAGTCATACATGTCTTTTTCTAATTGTTCTGTCATGACCTTTAACTTGCTAACTGAGGCCTGTAGAGTCTCAGATGGAGCTCTTGGGATTTTGAGAATTTCTCTGAGCATTGCACGGTCTGACCTCAGGGCGAATTGCTGGACATTCATTCCTAGAAAGATTGGCAGCTGTCTTAAATGTTTTCCACTTGTAAATAATCCTTTTCTTTGTAGAATTATGGACTCCGGATATTTTGGAAATGACCTTTAACCCTTCTCAGATTGATGAGCAGCAACAGTTGCTTCTCCAAGGTCATTGCTGATGTCTTTCCATATTGGCATTGTGTTACCACACACCTGTATGCTCCAGAGCAGCAAACTGACAAAACTCCTGCTTTTATAGAGCTGTTCACACCAATGATGATCAGTTAATCAATACATCTGATCAGCAGCACCTGGATGATACGGAACCTCTGAAATCCTGTGGAAGCAGCAAGGATGGACTTTTTTTTTCTTTTTCACACACAGCTTTTCCAGTTTGGCTGTTTTTGTTTAATAAATATTGACATGGCAGAATCTGTTGTTGCATTTCTACAGCTGAGGTTAGATTTAAAAAATTTTGAATATGGTAAAGACAACATCAATTTTAGTGTACTGATAAGTGAAAGCCTTAAACTTGTGGATGTTTTTGACATACTATATTTAGTTTTAAATTGTGAAAGTAAACATGTTATATGTACATAAGATAAAAAACAGTATGTTTTACTGAAGGAAAGTTAATATTTTGTAATAATCTAGACCAGAAGACCAATGCAGCCAGTAATCTCTTAGATTCTTCCAAATCTGTACTTCAGACTCCTTTCAATTTATGTTTTGTTGACTTACTTAAAACATATAGAAATAACCAAAAATAATGTTTAAGTTTAATTACTTTTCTTTTGGTAGTCAAACACATTTTTATTCTCCAAATAGCAAGTAAAAACTGTTCACAAAATAAATTCAATGAAGTGTTTTCAAAAGGCGATCTGTGGTCAAATAAGAATTTTAAATGTGTTACCAGTTATTTTTTAACAACCCTCCCACACTGAGTGGATTTTCTGGAAAAAACAGTAAATGGTTCATGTTGGTTTGAATGGTTCCTGCTCCAGTTTTGAGTTTAATTTGCTGACAGAGCTGTGGGAGTTCTCAGAAATTTTAGGTGCATAAGTCTGCAGTAACTTTGCAATTTTTTAATTTTTATTTTCTAATGAAAAGTACAAAGCTTAGCACAAATGTACAGCATCAACTGAAGAAGTGGAGGTTGAACCAGTTGCACGAAAACTACTCATTGTGCTTTGAGTTTATATTCACTGACAAAGATGACCTCTGTGTAGGATTCCTGCTGATTTTGGAGACAGAAAGAAGACATCTGTCAGGCGTTATGGAGAGTGAGGCGAACTCAATGAACTGACTCATACTGAGCTCCAAGAAGAAACTAATTTATCATAAAAAAAAAAAACAAAGACTGACACTGCAGCCAAATAAAACTAGATACAAAACACAAACCTGCAGCAAACACAAGAAGCAAGATATGAGGGGAACCAGACAGGGTATGAAAGCAACAACAGACCAGTGATCAAGTAGAGGAGAAGACCAGGTTTTAAAGACAGGAGGTAATTAAGAGAAGTGGGCACAGGTGAGTGATTACAAACTTAAGTCAGGTGAAGATGGGCATGGCAGGTAAACAAGTTATAAGCTGAGGATAAGTGAAAATGACAAAGAACACGGAGCAAAAAACAACTAGCAAAACCAAACACAGGAACAACCAAAAACAGAAGAGAAACAAACCCAATACAAAAGAAACTTAAAGGATAACCTAAACGAAACCCAAATCCTGACAGAATCCAGACACCCTGTAAATGTGTTTCTGGAAATCATTGTGGTGGAGCAAACTTCCATTCATAACCATCTCAGGGTTTGTTGTAGGAAACATTTGTTCTTATCCCTCTGACCGATTTTATCAAAGAGACCTTTAAACAAACGATGACCTAACTCCACCCCTCTTCCACCCTCCAGGTGAGGCTAATTTTTAAACAGTAACAAGTTCTGTTAATGTGTGGTCTGAGCCTGTTGTGGAGGAGCTGAAGGGTCGAGTGCCAGTCGTTTCATTTGAGACGCAGCTCCTGTGTTGGTGCGTAATTGCTTTGAGCCTGTGGAACTTGCGCGAACAGAGCCCATTCATCGCCAGGCCCCAGCACCACTGACCTACTTCCATATGAATCAGATCGCAGAGAGAAAGATAGTGTTACAACACAGGCACTGGCACATTGGAAAATTAATACCAGGCTTTTCTGCTCTAATAGCCTTTAAGATTGAAGACTGGCTGCAGTTCAAATTGCCGGCTTTCTAATGAGATTAGAGGCAGCCACCCAGGCTTCACACATGACTGCATCTTTCAAATATCACTCCACATCTGTTCAAGCTCAGCAAGGAGATGACATTTAACAATACTAACCATGCTTTAAAAAAAACTTGATTCTTAAACAAAAGAACAACAATTTACTGAATGAAGACACGCCTCACCAAACACACTGAAGATATATTCAGCTACACTCTGCAACTGATCCACCTCCTGTTAGCAGTTTAATTCAGCCACATCTTTACAACGAAACAACAGGAACATCCTTATCCTCAGTGAGCGGTAACGTCTGTTACTGCATGCACCCATCAGTTATCTGCTGACCCAGTCAGACAATGCAAACAGCTGCTTGAACAAACTACAGCTGAACAGAGTACATCATGTACAACAGTGGGGTCTGTAACTCCACCCAGTTTTATTATACTTCCAGAGGTATAATAACAGAGGTGTTAGGATTCTCTCATCCGACCACAGTTTTTCTTTCCTTTAACCATTATTTTCCTGGCCACTCTTCTATGAAGCCGAGCTCTGTGCAGGTTATAATCGGTGTTCTTGCACATTTTCCATTTAAAAAGTTTGTCCTTTTCCAGACCCAACTTTTTAGACATTTTTATTGTTTTTTGAGACATTTTTGACATCACAATATCTATAAACTGACTTACTGTACTGTTTGTGATGCTGATGTATTATGCTTATGTAAAAGTATTGCATTTTTGTGCAAGAATCCTGAAAACAGTCATGTGGAATAGGATCTAATAGTTGGGGTTTCAAAGTGCATGCACCACTTTTCTGTTTTATTCAATCCGCCAAGGAGGTTTTGTTTTTGGTAGCATTTGTTTGTTTGTTGTTTGTTTGCCTGTGCACAAAATTACTCCAAAACTTATGAACAGATTTTCAGGAAATTTTCAGGAAACGTAACCCATGGACCAAGGAACAAGTGATTAAATTTTGGTGGCGATCTGGTTAAATTTCAAGGTCAAAGTTTAAGGTCACAGGTGATCTTGTGCTCTAACTCTGTAACCATGTAATGTAGGAATGTCTAACTACACAGCTAGACATCTCATGGGTCAAGGATGATGCCAAGTGATGTTCATGGTCATGAGTGACCATGAACATCAGTTCAACAGCTCAGACATCTGGGATGTAAGTGCAGGGCAAGATTCTGAACATGGTGGGTGATTCCGTTGTTAAAACCTTGTCTGTGCTCTAGCAGGTGACCCTTTGTTACATCTGCCAAGGAGGTTATGTTTTTGGTCATGTTTGTTTGCTTGTCTGTTCGCAAGATTACATAAAAACTAATAATAAACAGATTTGGATGAAAATTTCAGGAAATGTTACACCAAAAAAAACAATTGATTCAAATTTTTATCAGATTTATTTAAAACATATTTTCCCCCCTATTTAAGTTAATTAATCTGGAGTATTTTGTGCCAGTTTATGACTTATAATCATAATCAAATAAAAAAATATATTTAAAAGTTGTAAGGTAACAGAATTCAAATGATGATGATGATGACTGAGCTGTTGTTGTCGATGAATCTCGCTAATCTGATTGACATGAGTTCTTTGATGGCTAATTCACGAGTGACATCTTTGTTGACATTTTAGACAAAGTCATCATGTAGGCGTCTTGGGTTTTGTAAAGCAGCATGATGTGCAGCTTAGTGTTGCTGAAGGAAGACTATGTGTTGGCATTCAAACTTTCTTACATCTTCAGGGGACATAGGGGGCCACACTCAAGCCGATCAAGAGCACTGGTCTTTTAGGTCTCCGTTAAGATGCCATAGTTCCTGAGATTGAACTTGAGAACTTCTTTGTATCTGTTGTACTGTCCACCTTGTACTGTCAGTAGCCTTCTGTTTGCTGTAGAAAAGAGCCTTTGGGATTTGTGAATTATGGATTTCAAGTGTCCCTCTGTATTCTTGTTGTTTACCGAAAATAGATCATAAAGGTTCAGTAAAGTTTGAAGTCTGGGACGCTCACAGAACTAAACCTGCTGCTGGTGCTGTGCAGAGTATGAGGAGCTGCCTCCACAGAGCTCTAATTTAATTAGAACCAGTAAAACACATGCAGACAATTAATTATTAAGGTCACATTTTAATGTAATTATTGAGATTAGTAAGATAATCATCAGTGCTTTGTGTTGTGGAGAAGAGAGGAGATAAATACTGAGAGGAGCAGATGGAGGAGAAAAACTAGAAGAGAAGAAAGGAAAGCAGTAATGAGGAAGGAAGGGAGATGTTTGATGTGTAAATACGCCACATATCTAGGGATGTTTTCCCTGCAGGCACACAGGTAAATAAGACATGAGTTTGGTTCAGATTTAGTGTCAGCAGAGATCATTAACATTCTCAGGCTGAATCAGGCTCATTGTCAGCTTTTTGTCATCGGGGATCAAAACATCTGGGATTTTTGTTTCACTCAGTTTCACATAAAATGAAATTCTCTGGGATGAAAAAGCTCAGATGTTTCAAGCATTAAAACTACTCAAAGTATAAAATTAGACTAAAAATAAAGAAACAGATTGTTGTACTCTGAGTGTAGGTGGATGAGCAGCTAAAATGTGTGGATTAAAGAATTTTTGGCACTGAAACAGTTTGGTGAGGAATAACCAAGTGCTGACTCTGAATCGTGTCTCAGTAGGAGAAGTTTTGTCCCACTCGTGTAAAACTCGGCACTCGATTTAATTAGATCATCTTGTTTCCCATCCAGAAGGAAGAGCATATGGTCCTGCACTTTCCTCCCTCCCTTCCACTCACATACAGCAGCTCGCTTCTATTTTCAGGATCCAACAGGATCAGCTTTGAAGCAAGCTTCTCCTCCACAGTTTGGTGCCCCCCTGTAGTGAGACAGGGTCAAAGAGACCCCCGTGGTTTAGGACCCCAAAAAAGAAAAACAGTCAAGGACACACCCAACCTTACAGCATTAATGACTTGTGTCAGACTCTGGGATTTTGTGTGCTTTTTCTTGATGTTTTTTAATGGAGGAAAACAAGGACAGAGGAAATGTTTTATTGAAAGGATGCACTTCTGCTGCTCAGCCTGAGTGCACTTCTGTCCTAAAAACTTGAAATGTGCTGCAGAATAAAAACTCTGCACGCAATAACAACCCCCACCCTCCACCTCCAACTCCCATTTTATTTTGATTTAAATCCATCATGTTAAAAAAAACACATTACTTATAATAAATATCAGGTTCCGTCCAGGAAATCAAACAGACACCAGCAAATGTTCATTTATCTGCGAAGAACTGTCTCTGTGGCTGTTTTTCTAACTTTATTTTCTCCTGAGACTCCAGACAGAAAAACCTCATGTTGTGTTCGGGAGGAGAAGCAGAACTTGAGGCGTGACATCTGCTGAGAGTAAATTGAAAACAGAAAAAAAACCCTGATATGAAATATATTACAGAGGCTCTTCGACAGCAGGTGGATAAACAAAGAAACCAAGATGAAAACAGCTTGTTCTGATTGAATTTTGTTGACTCGAGTCATTTTTTTTGCCCCTGTCCTCACAAATAAACACTTTCCCTGATGATCTTGTGGGAAAAAAAACAGGAAGCTGGTAACGGACCAAAGAGAACCACGTATTTATGTTTTATAAATCTGTCATTATAATTGCCCACAATAAATTCTAATTTCTCAGGCAAAACATTTACATTGATTTGATTTTAATTAGTGTCTCAAGATATTAACAGAAGGACATCTTTGTTTGCTTAAACTTAAGTCTTGATGGCAAAACAGCACAAATTGGTCATTTTTATTCCTTTTTTTATTAAAGGTCTAGCATTCCTTGAACGAACGCATATGACCTGCCACATTTCATGCCAGAGTTTTAAACTAAACACATCTTATGCTGAGAAAAGACAGAGTTATAGCTGTTTTGGTCAAAACTTTAAAATGTCTGAAGAGATGTTAGCACTCAGAGTATGTGTCATGGATGACTCTCAGCTACTACCACAATGCATTTTAGTTAAATATCTGTACAACTGACTGAGTTATAGCCATTTTTGTGTTTGCCAAGGTCAACTATTTGAGGTGGCCATATTGACTTGGTGTGACTCCAAAAGTTATTTAATTATTGATGCACATCCAATGAATCATTCAAATCCATCCAGCAGTTCATGAAATATTTTGCTAAGAGACAAAGTTGACTTCAAAAGCTTAATTGTAAAATTTTAAACAAAGATCTCATGCTATTTGTTAGTGCTCAGAGCATGTGTTGGAAGTCAGTCTCAGTTAGTACCATTTTAAATTCTATCTATTCTTCAATCTGTAAAATTGAGTTAGTCATTTTGTGTTTTTAAGATTAGTTTGTCTGTGGAAGCCATCTTGAATTGATTTCAGCAGGTGTAGACGCACATTCAATGATAACTTTTTGCAAGTTTTATTAATGTTCTTCCAGTGGTTCATGAAACATTTTGGTAATAGACAGACAAATACACACATAAGAATGGGCAAAAACATTATTGCACTGCCCTTTGCCTTCCTGCAGTGGGTGATAAAAATGAATAATCTTGCCCAAATTTGATTTCTAATTAATTAGAATCACTTTGTACCATCCATCTTTAAAGCAGCCTGCTGAAAGTTTAAAAATGAATAAATAAAAGTGGGCTGAAATGAAATGATGAAAGTGCAGCTGAGGTCACAGCACATGAAGGTAATTCATCACTGTCATTTCAACTTCAGCACCTCTTACTGCAGGTCACACATACTTCTGATTAAACATCAACAGGAGGCAGACATGTCACAGAGAATCAAACTAGTCAACCATCTCTGGGAAAACAAAATGACTGGAACTGATGGAGGAAAACGTACCGTATAAAAGCGTGTGAATGACTGAATGGGACTTGAAAATGCTTTTATAAATTCAGAGCATTTTGTCTGAATAACTTATGATTACTTGTTGCACCCACCAGTATTAGCAGTGACCCCTTTGCATGGCATTTGCAGACATTTGTCAAATTAATTTGATTTTCTAAAACACTTAAAAAGAGCAAGCCAATTTGCTGCTGACAGTCTGTTGACAGCCTTATTCATTCAGTCACATACAGAATAGCAATTTTTCACAGGTTACTCAGGAGGCATGTGCCACTGGAGGTAATCAGAATGGAGGACTTCCCAGTAGTTAGCAAAGAATATTTAAACTTTACGGAGAGTAAACAAACTTGAAAAAATAACACAGTGGTATTTAGGAAACAAGGGTTTGGTGTGAGGGGAGAGCAGAATAAAGACTACCTGGACAAAAAAGAGCAAATATTAGGCAATTTTGACCAAACAGAACAGCATGGTTTCTACACTGACTCAGCTCAATCAGTCAATCACTCAGTCAATCTTGGCTTTGAGGGAAATTATTGCCCTGTCATCAACCATCCATTTTCTTTACCCGCTTCTCCTTTCCGGATCACGGGGAGCTGGTGCCTGTCTCCAGCAGTCACTGTGTGAGAGGCGGGGGACACCCTGGGAAGGTCGCAAGTCCATCACAGGGACACATAGAGACAAATGAGCCAAACAACCATTCACTCTCTCACTCACACCTAGGGACAATTTAGAGTTACCAAACCATGATGACAATTAATGCAGCAAACAACGTTTTGTGACATAACTGATATAAGCATTAGGCCTATTCTGTGTGTAAATGTAGATATTTATTGTATGTATTTTCTTGAGAATACGAAGTCACTGTGTACACTAGAGTTAAGATTCCTTCAGTGATTTACAATTACAGTATTTTCTCTCTAACTTTCTCGCTTTCTCTTTTTTTTCTTTGAATTAAACACAGAATACAACTCAATACAATTTTTTTTTATAAAGCACTTTAAAAACAACATCATTGACCAAAGTGCTGTATGCCAACAAATAAAAATAAATAAAAGCCAACATGTCAAGTTAAAAGCCAAAGAGAAAAAAAATTGTTTTTAAAAAAAGGAAGTGAATCAGCCTGTCTGAAATGCAAAGACAGATTGTTCCACAGTTTGGGGGTTGTGACTGAAGATGCTCACTCACCTCTTAACCTCCTCTTTGACTTTGGGACCACTAACAGGAACTGATCTGCCAACCTCAGCGAGCGTGAGGGAATGTACAGCTAGAGCAGATCTGACAGATACTGTTAGGTTATGCCATGCAGGCATTTAAAAACAAATCAAAGAACTTTAAAATTAGTCCAGAAACAAACTAGAAGTCAGTTTAGTGATGCTTAAACTGAAGTGATGTGTTCTCGTTTTCTGGTACTGTGAGGATTTAAGTTTTTGAGTTATTATTTCAGTTTGGTTTTTTCCTGGTTGTGTTGTTCTCAGTATTCACTCCTCCCCTGTCACTCTTCTGCCTTCCTTGCCACGCCCATCTCCACCTGTCTGCCATTATCCCCACTCACCTGTTTCCATTTACCTCGTCAACCCCAGTGTTCAAATACCTGGTCATTTCTCTCACACCCTGTCGGATCATTGTTTGTTGTTTGCTGTATCCATGTTTTGTTTCCTCGTTGCCTTGCCATGCCATGCTTTGGATTTTTGTTAAGTTTAGTTTGCTGCCACGTCAGCGGTTTGTTTTTATTTATTTTCTTTATTTAATAAATTAGTTTTTGTTTTTGAAAAATGAGTCTGCACTCTGGGTTTGCCTCCGTTTCCACCCCGCATGACAGGTTAAAAGTTAAAAGACGTGCAGCTGCAGAATAAAATGTCCACTGTAGAGGAAATTTATTAAACCTTTAAATATTGTGGTAAAACATAAGTAAATTACTTGGTGTTTATAGGAAATTCATATAAAATATGACAACATTTACACTTACTTTACGTCTTTCTCTACAAGGTTACTAATGATGAAGGACACAATTTTCTATGAAGAGAATAAGGGTTCCCAAACCCCAACCTCTACAAATTTGGTCTCATTTAAAAGTCTTAAATGTCCTCTTTAAAGAACAAAATGAGTTAGCTCAGCAGTTTGGAGGGGATAGGAGATATTTCCCTTAACAAATCTGATCAAGGAGTAGTATGGCAGACTATTCTCTGACATAGAATGTTAAATAGAATGTGTTCAGAACAAACCAGCAGAGAAAATTTTAGAAGTTAAGGTCATTTGAAATATACACAATAAATTACTACATCTATCACCACTTAGCCCTGTCATTCCGCCATCCTTGGTGGAGTCTTCCACTGTGACAGCAGGACCACAAAGTCAGTACTCAGCAAAGGTGTTCCAGTCACTTGGTTATGGAGCTCCGTCATCTGGGGGGAGCTCGGAGTAGAGCTGCTGCTCCTTCACACTAAAAGGAGTCAGTTGAGATGGTTCAAGCATCTGATTAGGATGCCTCCTGTACACCTCCATTTGGAGGTTTTCTGAGCATGTTCCATTGGGAAGAGAACATGGAGCAGACCCAGAACTTGCTGGAGGGGTTATGTATCCTCTCTGGCCTGGGAATGCCTTGAGATCCCCCCAGGAGGAGCTGGAGAGTCTCGTTGGGGAGAGGGATGTTTGGGTTTTTCTCCTGGGCCTGTTGCCTCTGTGACCCAGCCGCTGATAAGTAGTAAAGTAGCTAGTGGATGGATGGATGGATGGTTATAGAGTTCTATGTTCGCTTTGTTAAATGTTATATAGATTACATCTTCCAATTATGGACTGGACTGTGTCAGTGACATCTTTCACAGCCTATATCTTAGGTCTTGACTGGTTTATAGCTGGAAGGTTGGCTCTGTGGCATTGTTGCACACATTTTAGTATTAAAGCACAGGGGTTCAATTCTCAATCAAGGCAACTTTCTTTTCAATCATCTGGTAGTTCTTATCACTCAGAGCCAGTTCTAACTCCTCTCTTCACCTTCTACCTTCTAAATCAGTAGTCTTCAATCCTAGTCCTCAAGGGTCACTATCCTGTATGTTTTAGATGTTTGCCTGTTCTTCCCTGTTTCCCTGCAGAAGCCTCTTATTCACTCAGTCAATTAAATGTGTGTCAAAGTAGAGAAACATCTAAAATATGCAGGACAGAGTTGCCTAGTGGTAGAGTCTCTGCCTTAAAACTGGGAGGTTGTGGGTTCAATCCCCGGCTAGGTCATACCAAAGACTGTAAAAATGGGACCCATTGCCACCCTGCTTGACACTCAGCATTAAGGGTTGGAATTGGGGGGTTAGATCACCAAATGATTCCTGAGCATGGCTGCTTCTCACTGCTTCCTCAGGAGATGGGTCAAATGCGGAGAACAAATTTCACTCACTCAGGTGGGTGACAATCAGTGGATCTTTCTTTCTTTCATTGCTCTAAATCATTCCTTCTCTCCCTTACTCTTTTTGATTACCTGAGTCATTCTACAGACCATCTGATGTTGCTTAGCTTCATTTACCCCCTCAGTTTGTGTAGTAGTAGTTGAGAGTCGTTCACAATTTATATTGTGAGCACTAAGAGATTGCACAAGATCTTGCATAACATTATTTCCAAGGTTTGACTAAATAAACTCCATCATTTCTCAACACTAAACAATCTGAGTTTAAAACTTTGACTTGAAAAGCGGCAGGTTATACCCATTCCCTCAAGGAATGTGAGACCCTTAAATAATTCTGACATTCAAAAAGGTAAAATGTCTACAGCTGGTGTGTGAGTAAAAAAATAAAAAATGATGTCTGACTGCTCTAAAGCAAGATGATTTGAGGAGCTTGTGGGCTGGAATAACATCAGCAGAACAAGACCGGTGAGAATGATCCAGTTGGGCTGTAGCTTGTCAGACTTGTGCTGCTTAAAGTCCAGAACCAGAACCAGAATGACTGATGGAGTGAATAATTCATCTAATGGTATTACTGCTGTCATTGCTTCTCTTCCCAGGTACCAGCTGCAGCCTGTACTGTTGCCTCTCCCTGTTTACATACCCCCCC
>NC_051443.1:7047789-7079223 GCF_001649575.2 Kryptolebias marmoratus
CACACACATCCACACACCAGTTACTTTAAATTTAGACACTGGTTTTATTCTGTCACTCACACGTACTATCCAGTCTCTGACCCAGTTTTCAGATTCTGCGGAGCACATAGAATTTCACAGGCTGTGCAAACTAAAATAACAAACAGGTGATGGTTTTTAACAAAAACACAATCTGAACCTGTTAATTCTCCTTCCTAATCTAGTCAAATGACTCACTTCACGTTGACTTTGCTAAACAAGATGTCATCAGCTGTTAGCGGTAACGACGGCTGGATTAGAAAATGCAAAGCACACCTCGTTAGATGTACAACAAGGATGTTTGATCATCAAAAAGCAACTGGATCAAATAAAGTTGGCTGATACATCTTTAATGGCACCAAGGCAGGCATCAGGAAGCATTAACTTTTTACAGAATAATCCACCCTCAGGTTCTCTAACGCTGTTGGTTATCATCACTCTGTGACAATCGTGTGATGGAAATCTGCAGGGGGGACTCCACAGGGAACTTCTCCTCTTTACTTAGACACCTTGGACTACCCTTTCTGTCTACAGTTTGATGATCTTCCCGAAGTTGTTAAACAAAACCAAAAGAGAACAAAGCTTGTATTAAAAGACAGCAGCAGGACTACTTTAAATAATCATTCCTACATATCCTATACATGCTTGTTAGGAGGCAGGAGCCCTGTTCTTAGGAAAAAAAAAAGCCCACCCATCCATTTTCTTATTCATGGTCAGGACACAGAGGTAAAAAGTCCAGGACATCTCTCTACTCAGCAACATTGTCTAGCTCCTTTTAGTGGATCCCAATGTCTTCCCAGGCCAGAGGGGATACATAATCTTTTCAGTGAATTTTGGGTCTTCCTCTTGGACTCTTCCTTTTGGGATGTGCCTGGAACACTTTCAGAGGGAGGCGTTCAGGAGACCTAATCAGATACTTGAACCACCTCAACAGATTCCTTCCAATGTGTAGGAGAAGAAGCTCTACTTGAACTGTCTTTGAATGACAGAGCTCATCACCTTAAGAAGTCCATTTCAGCTGCTTGTATCCAGAATTTATCTCTTTCTGTCATGACCCATATTTAATGACTGTAGGTGAGGGTTGGAATGTAAACAAACCAATAAATTGAGATCTTTGTCTTTTAGCTCCTTCTTCACCACAATAGATAAGAACAAGACCCTGATTACTGAAGATGAGGACCTGACTTACCTCGCTCTATACTACCATCACACATAAACAGGACTCCCAGATATTTAAACACTTCTGCTTGTAGCAAAGACTCACCGTGGACCTGGAAAGTATAAGTCCCACCTTTTCCTGGTTGATAACCATTATGTCAGACTCAGAGGAGTTGACTCTCCTCCCAGCTGCTTCAAACTCACCCCTGCAAATGGCTCCAGTCCACACTGAAGGTCACAATCTGAATATGCCAACAGAACAAAATCTTCTGCAAACGTCAGAGAGAGGTTCCCTGACCTGACACCCTCCTCTTCATGACTGCATCTTGAGCTCCTGTCCATGAACGCCACAAAAAGCATCAAGAGACGATGGACAGTCCTCCTTTGTCCATCAAACTCGGAGAATAAGCTTGACGCTGTGTCAAGAATGCAACAGATTGCTTTGGGAATAATCCTTGGAAGTGACTCCATATTTCTGCAGCCTACTCAGATCAGGCCAGTCTCTATTTTAGTTCAACAATAAATTATCTAATTTATGACCTTCCTAATATCAATTTCGTGGTTATTACTTTCAAAATACATTTTGTATTTCTAGTTTCCTACCACCAACACAAGCTTTATTTTCAGTTTCCATCATATTTGTTCCACAGGTGAGTCAGTGGAGATCTTGTCCCCTTCTAATTTTGTTAGTCATGTTCATCAACTCCTGATCCCACTTTTAAACGCTTAGTCCAACTTACATCAAATGAATTAGTTTTGCTTTTAGATGAAGCCAGTTTTCTCATGAAGTGTCTGACTGTCAATAAAATCCACATTTCCTCTGTCACGAACTGTTCAGTTTGAGCTCTTTTCAAAGAATGATGCACCCATGTCTGTATGACATATAGATGGTGCAGAGTGGCAGCACAGGTGTGCAGCTGGAGCCGGATGCAGAAACAACTCTGACAGCGTGACGTCTCGCTAAAAGTGTCAAACCACAAAGGTGCTTCTGTAACTTTTTCTTAGGAACTGGGAAGGCAGGATTGCATCATACATTTTAAATACAGAGATTTAAAAAGCTTGTTTAAATTTAAGCTAAAAACAAATTAATTATAACTCAAAATAATGAAAATTAAAATGAATAATAACAGTAAAAAAGCTTTTCAAGTAAAAGTCATTACGGCAAAACACAAGTTTTTGCAGTTTTGGAGTTTTTTTTCCTCTGAAAATTTAATCATTTTCTTCAGTTTTGGTTCTGGTAACAGTTCATCAAACAGTAGGTGGAGGCAATTTGTAAAAAAAAATATATTTCAGGAACATGTGAGGTAAGTAATGTGAAGTTTGCAGAACAAGTGAAATATGACACAGACTTTAGGGACGAAAAAAAGCAAAGCACTGAATACTAATTTTATTGTGACCCAGTTTAGAGGGAAAACTGAGGACAAAATGTTAAACTACTGCATGGTTTTACTAAAGGCAGTATGCAGGATTCCACCTGTCTGACAGGGTTAGCAGAGCAATGATGCTGCACGACATGGTGCTCATCCACAACTGCCAGGCCTTCTCTGTACCATGCATCCAATTCAGCGGGGAGGTTTTTAGCTTTGATGAGAAAAAAACCCTGCAGCAGTTGGGGGGGGGGATCATTATGGGAGCCACGTTTTCAGCTGCAGTATTCACTGCTGACAGCATGAAACCAAACTCATACAAGAGAGGAGGACAATGCTATTTGGCTTTTTGTCAAACACAGTCTACGAGGTCCCTGTACGGTCCACAAGGCACTCATTATCAGGGGAGTTAAACGATTTGGAAAATTTGACTTTTTTAATTGCTACATTTTAAGATATGAGTCTAGCCTAAGTGGTACCATCCTAGTGGACTCTTTGTGTTGGAATCCCTGCTAAAATGTGACCTGAGGTCACTTTCTGCAGAAATATCATAATATTTCTGCAGAATCATGTAATGTGAAATAAAGATTTATAAAACAGCATTTGCATGAACTCCTCTGACACTAATTTTTTTAAGATGGCAGCAATGCACTTTGGACTTGGGCCTAATTGGACTAGTCATTAGCTCATCAGTCCTGTCAGAATTAAACTGTTTCTCCTAAGGTGATTGTGAAATCTATCTACAACAGGTAAGACATTATTGCTCCTAACCTTTCTACAAAACCCTCCTTTAATTGACCTGAACTATAACTTTAATGAACTTCTTTAGTCAAGTCCTTAAGTAAATAAGCTTTTTTTCTGGTCCACACTAATCAAATCAAATCAATGTTTTTATGAAACACATTTGAAAAAAACTTAAAAGTGCTGGACAATAAACTCATAAAACAATAATAACAAACCCTATTATCAGTTTAAACCAAAAGAGATGTTAAAAAATAGATATTAAAACCAAGTAAAAAAAATACAAATTAAATGACAAATTACTGTAAACACCAAAACCATTTAATGCAATTAAAAGGCAACTATGGTCACATAGTCATTAAATCCAACTAATTCTGATGTTAATACATGCATATATATGTGTGTGTGTGTGTGTGTGATAAATAGGGTGAGATAGAAGTTTTTTATTGTTTATATAACTATATATATATGTATAAACAAAACAAAAAAAATACTTTCATCTCGCCATATTTGTTCCACATGGGCGGTTCCACTTTCACTCCGGTCCTCTATCAGAGGTCCTGGGAGCTTGAGGGTTCTACGCAGTATCTTAGCTGTTCCTAGGACTGTGCTTTTCTGGACAGAGATCTGTGAGGTTGTTCCTGGGATCTGTTGGAGCCACTCTTCCAGTTTTGGGGTCACAGCACCAAGTGCTTCGATGAACACTAGTACCCCTGAGGCCTTGACTTTCGACAACTTTTCTATTTCCTCTTTCAGCCTTTGGTATTTCTTGAGCTTTTTTTGCTCCTTCTTTTTGATGTTACAATTGCTTGTGCTGCTACATCTATCACCACTGCTTTCTTCTGTATCTTATCTATCACCACAATGTCCGGTTGGTTAACCATCAACTGTTTGTCAGTCTGTATCTGGAAGTCTCACAGTATATTAGCCCTGCCTTGCTTCACCACCCTTGGTGAAGTCTCTCACTTTTACTGCGGGATTTCCAGTCAATACTCGTTACAGATATTCCTGTACATGTTCCATGTATGCTTTGCCTGCCTGCATCTTACATCCTGCTATTATGTGCTGGACTGTCTCTGGGGCATCTTTCCACTGGCTGCATCTTGGGACCTGCCTGGACTTTGTTCTTACCATTCAGCTGTGCCTAGCTATATATTTATATATTTTTATATATAAAATAAAAACAGCATTAAATGAATAGATATTGCAAGAAACTGTTACATTGCCAGTGTTATTGAGAGTTTGGGTATCTTATTTTATTTGGAATTAAGCTATCACACATTCGGTTTGTTTTTGATTCAACAGATCGATGACAGGAAATTAAAATACACATGGAAGGAGTGTGAAGAGTCTCTCATTATGTTGGTATCTAACTTCACCCCTGAAATTTGGCTGCAAAGACCCCAAAAAATGATGCATTTCACAGTATGTGTATTAAAATCTGTCCGGTCAGTTCTCAAGTTCTGATGGCAAAACAAAAACAGTTTAATTTAGTTTTTTGGTTGTCATCAGAAGGACTCTGTGGAATCAAAGCAAGATGAAGTTGTTAGAAGAGCACTAGGTAGATTCTTTTTGTTGCTGTTGTTGTTGGACAGAGTGTTACAGCCTCTTTAGGCTGCTGTGATGAATGAAATGAGCAGAGATGAGAGTGGTATTGATTTTGTTATTGATTCTTCTTCATAAAGTAAAGAACATGTTAGGAATACAGAACAAAGGTCAGTATGTGTTAGTAAAACATTACAGGTGGTGGTGGTGGTGGGGGGGGGGGCTCTAGCAGATCCCCAGTCCAAGACATTTCCATTTGAATTTGACGATTTTTGCATGAGAACACCAAAGTATTTGCAAGTCTGTCTGTAAAACAGCTTGAGACCAGTCTGTCTCTGAAAACAAAGGGAGGGGGGTGCAGTCATTTGTGCATTTACACAGCAACAAGAAGAGCAGATCAAATCTGTTCCACAAATGGCGCACAGCTCTGGAAATAGGTAGTCTGGATGCGTTTCCACCATCTGTCTCTGTTTGCTCATTTCATTTCTCCCATAACATCCTCTTGCTCTAATTAGTTATTTTCTCCTCGATGATGGCCTGAGAGCCTGATGCAATGTGCTGGCATTCCCCCATTACTGCCAGACTCAATGAGGAGAAGAAGGGGGTGAAATGATTTGCACAGGGTCTTGGGGGATTAGTTGCACTGCAGTCATACCCCGGGGTTACAAAGGAAGGAAATTGGATCAGGAGGGAATGAGGGTTGGCCCTGTGCCGCCATTTATTCCAGGAGGTCGGTGTAAAGGGGTGGAGCAGAATGACTGAGAGGCCATAAAGGTGAACTTATATGTAGGTGGAAGGAACGTATTGAGCAGCACTCGGTGTGGGAGTGTTTCGCAGCCAGTGAAATCTCTGCTTAAGATACATTTCAGACCCTCTTCATATTGATGTCAGTATCTCTCAGCGATTATCCCACGCAGTCCTGGAAACTGATAAAAAAAACTGTAGCTGTAAATAAAGAAAACAAATCTCTGGGTTTTACTTTGACACAAAAATAGCTTTTGCACAGTGGAACACGACTCTCAGTCAATGCATTATTAATGATGCTGTGATAACTCTGCAAGGGTTCAATAGAAAATGTATCAAATAAAGAAAAATGCAGAATTTGCTGCAAAGATGCACCTTTGTTGTCATTGCTTCAATGTGTTTCTCATTTATAAATTAAAAAGGCATTTAAAAAATAAAATTAAAGGCCTATCATCCCTCGACAGAATGCATATCACCTGTCACCTGTCGCCTTTGATGATAGTTTTTTAGACTAAGACCTTTATGCTGTGCCATGTGATATTGTGAGAGCTCACATGATCTGTTAGCGCTACAAGTATGTGCTGAGAAGGACTTTCAGTCACTAACACACAAAATTTTAGCTGAATATCTAGCTGAGTCCATATATCTGAGTAATAGACATTTTTGCGTTGGCTCAGGTTGCTTAGCTGTGGCAGCCATCTTGGGATATACTCCAAATGGTAATCAGTTGTAGATGTTTATTTAATCAAATAAACTCTATCCTTTGATTTATGAGATATTTTGCTAATGCTTCAGAGTAACACACGCACACACACACACACACACACACACACACACACACACACACACACACACACACACACACACACACACAAACACACACACACACACTTGCACACATACAAAAACATTTTGTCCTCACCTTTAGCAGCGGGCAGTTCTAATTCTGCTAAACTACCGAATTTGGTTCAGAAGCTCAATTCTGTTTTTGATCACTTCAACTTGTTTCTCATTTATTGTAAAAAAGGATTTTAAAAGTATAAAATAAGAAATCAGAGTGGGTGAGGTGATATTTGCATCCAGGATGCAAAGTACACATGTGCAGTGAAGAGGCAGAATCCTGTGCTTTCAGTCGGGCTCATTTAGGCAGAAAGTGGCCTCAGAGAGACAACATGGAATTAGCTTGAAGCCAAGTCACAAAGCATTCAGCACCTGATTCTCAGCGAGGAGGACAGATGGCACGATGGCACAAACATGCACATGCACGCACACACAGAGTTGTGTATCAGTGCTCTCTGACGTGGGGCCAAAAACCTCAGCTCTTCATACAGATTAAAAGTCTCTCCATGAAACCACAGAACACAAGACCTTGGATCAGACTCTGCGCCAAAACAGCTGCTGGGGGCTTGTCAGCAGCGCTGGCAGTGAGTCACTCTTCCTGTCCGCAGGATGTGAGGATGTTAGAGAGAATTTTGATCCATCACACTTTGCCCACCATGTTCAGAATCTTGGCCTGCACTTACGTCACAGATGTCTGAGGTGTTGAACTGATGTTCATGCAGCTGACGCTCCATCGCTGCTTACTGAACTCTGATGAGCAGAATGCTTTACGTGTTTGTGCACATATTAGTGCAAGGGCATTAGCTGTACCATGAGACACCACCATCCCTTGGTGTCTCATGTGCCATGCTAATCCATCAGTACTTAAATCTGTCTCCCCACTCTTCCGCCATCCAAGATGATGAGATGAGCTAATAAAAGCCTGGGCAGACAGAAACTGGCAATATAACACATACACACGCATGTACGCACACACACATTCAAACACACGCACACACCTCACCATTTAATCCTCTTGTAATTAGAGATGCCACTTTAGACCAGAAGAAAACAACTAAACAAAAGGAAAACAAAAAGACACCCAGAGTTTTAGCAGTAAAACTCATGTCCTGGATGTTTTTTTTATATGTACTGCAGCTTTGACCTGATAAGAAAAACTAAAAAGATTAAAAGGATTATACATTTAATAATATTATTAATATTATTACAATGTTTCTGGGAATAGTGAGTGAAAGTGAGGTAATAGACGTAGTTAAAAAATTTTAAAATAAGAAATTCAAAGATTGTAATGATATCGAAATGGCACTTGTGAAAGAGGTAATCTATAGTATTGTTAAATCTCTCACATTTATTTGTAATAGATCATTTATAACTGGAGTTTTTCCTGACAAAATGAAGATGGCAAAGGTTTTTCCAGTCCTTAAAAGTGGTGACAAGTAAATATTTACAAATTACAGGCTACCACAATTTTCAAAAATTTTGGAAAATTTATTTATAAAAAAAGGTTGGATTCCTTCCTTAATAAAAATAAGATACTGAATGAGCACCAGTATGACTTCAGAAATAACTGCTCTACAACTTTAGCTGTAATTGAGTTTGTGGAACATATTGCTGCGGCAGTTGACCAGAAGCTTAATACTGTAGGTGTGTTTATTGATTTATGTAAGGCAGTGGTGTCCAATCCTGGTCCTGGAGGGCGACTATCCTGCATGTTTTAGATGTTTCCCTGCTCTTCAGCAGGTCTTCAGGTTCTGCAGAAGTCTGTTAATCGTTCAGTCATTCAAATCAGGTGTGTCAAAGCAGAGAAACACCTAAAACATGCAAAACAGCGGCCCTCCAGGACCAGGATTGGACACCCCTGAAAGGCATTTGATACTATTGACCATGTACGATTATTAGAGAAATGTGAACTGTATGGCCTACCTGGGGTTACATATCAATGGTTAAAGAGTTTGAGTACTAGATTACAGTATGTACAAATAAAGAATACAAAATCAAAAACTGAAATAGTAAAATGTGGTCTTCCTCAAGGCTTAGTTTTAGGACCTAAATTATTTATACTTTATTTAAATGATATTTTTGCAGTAACCAGTATTTTGAAGTCTATAATGTTTGCTGATGATACAAATTTCTATTTTTCTGGAAAAAATATGGATGAAATAATAAAAATAGTAGAAAAGGAATTAGTTGAGTTGAAAACATGGTTTGATTACAATAAGTTGTCATTAAATGAAAGGAAAACCAAATTCCTGGTATTTTCTGGGAATCGAATCTATAATAATGTAAAGCTATGTATTAATGGAGTTGAAATTGAAAGAGTTTATGAGACAAAATTTTTAGGGGTTATTATAGATAATAAACTTAGTTTGAAGCCTCATATTGAATACATTAGAAAAAAAGTTGCAAAAACTATTGGAATATTGTTTAAAATAAAAGATTTAATAAATGTTAAAGGCTTGCATATTATATATATTTTTTGGTTATGCCTTCTTTGTCTTATTATTATTATTATTATTATTATTATTATTATTATTATTATTATTATTATTATTATAATTCTCCTGAGACTTCAGGAAGAGAGGCGCAGTGGAAGAAATGCTCTGGATGCAGTGATTGTTGCGCGGAGTAGGACAGCTGTTATCCGCCAGAGATTTCAGGCTTTACCGCGCCTTCAGCTGGGGGACAGACGGCATAAATGTTGCAGGGTAAGCTAACGCTGTTGTATATATTCCTACCATTCGCTCTTTATGCTTGCATCTGGCCACACCCACGACCAATGAGTGAACAGGAGCTAAGCTTGTGTCACCAATGAAAGCAGGCCCTACTCCGAAGCAGGGACCAAAAAAGCAGGGACCGGCCTAGAAAAAATGCTGGTGGAAACGCATGCAAAGCAAGCAAAGTAGAGTGGAGCCGGGACCTTTAGAGCCGGTAGAATAGGGGCATAATTAGCTTTTAGGGTCAACCCACTTTAAGCTTGCTGCCACAGCTATGTAAACTTAGCAAATACAAAAACAAAATGACTATACCTACAGATATTAAGCTAAAATTTAGTGTGGTCGTAGCTAAGCATCATCCCTAAAACATACTCTGAGTGCTACACATTGAACAAAGTCATTGCCTAAATCTTTGGCATAAACTGTTGGTGACAACCCTGCTTGCTTGTTTGCAAAATATCTCATGAACCACTGGATAGATTTTATTAAACTTTCAGAAAGCAATCACTGGATGTTCATCTACAATTGATTGACTTTTGTATTGAATCCAGTTCAAGTTGGTTGCCCCAGGTACTCAACCATAGCCAAAACAAAAATGGCTCAAAATCATGTGTGCATGATCTCGTAATACTGGATGAGATCATGCATAACTAAATAACAAGGTTTGATAAAACTCTGCCATTTCTTATCATTTCTTAATCTAAAGCTCTGGCATTGCATGCAGTGGGTGATATGTATTCCTTCAAGGAATATTAAGACTTTTAATTATTCCTTTTGTATCTGTGGGTTCTAGTTTCACTTTTACTGGATAAACTACAAAAGAAAAGGACAAAGTTTTTGTCTGAGGTTTGGTCTTTGTTACAACAGAACTGACAGAGCTTCTTTCAATCTTTCACAATAAAAGACTCAAACATAAACACTGAGTGTTGACCTCAAATAACTCCTATATTATCTTAATTTTATATAAGAAAATAGCTTACAATATTACAATATACAATATTACTTATTTTCTCTGGTAAAACTCATACTGCAGCCAAACTGCAAGGAATTTAATGAAGTTATTTACAGATTGTGTTTAGCTCCAGATGTAAGTTACAGTAATTGTTCGAAAAGAATTTCCTTTTTAATGAAATCTATTTTGAAGTACTGCATTAAGTCACTAAAAAATATTTGGCTATTGTAGACCTTTGCACCAAAAGTCTCCTATTTTTACCACAATAAAATTAGGAACATATAATTTGAATTAAAGGATAAACATTACTAATAGATAAAAATCCAAAAGCGCATGCACCTAACATTTGGTGTCATCTGCAATGCCACTATTAAATTAAATTTTTGCTGAAAATAATGAATAAATATGACATCTAAAATAAACTGAGATTCTGAGATAACCGTGGGTGATCTGGTAGCAAGTGAAACATTAAAATATAATATTCATATTTTTATCTTTATGCTGCTTGTTTAAGAGGCTCTATTCAGGATAGCCGGTAAAAAGTTTATTAGATCGTCTAAAAGGTAACTCAGATTCAGATCTAAATACTATTAATATAGGCTACAGAACCCAGTTTCAAAGTGGAACAGTCATCAGTCACCTCCTCTACATGGTAGACATCAAGCTTTATACCAAAAATGAATGAGACACTGACTCACTGATCCACCTTACCAGGATATTCAGCAAGGAATAAAATATAATTTGGACTGAACAAATGCGGCAGAATGGTATCCAAAAGAAACAAGGTGATTACAACTGAAGAGGTTGAACTACCTGAAGGAAATATTGCAGATGTCCAGCACAGCTACATATACCTTGGTATCCTGCAGACAAATGGCAACCATGATGAGACCACAAGCAAATACCTACAGAGTAAAGCAGGTCCTGAAGAGCCAGCTGAATGGTAAGAACAAAGTCCAAGCCATCAAGGTATATCAAGATATATCAGCTGTGATTTTACTTTGTTTAAAACTCAGCTTTTGCATGATTTTGATTACATGTATGTCATCAAATACCTACTGATACAACAGCCTGGCCAAAGGAGGAGATCAAAGCCACTGATCTTAAGACAAGTGCATTTCTCACAATGCATTGATAGTTTCACCCCAAGTTCAGAAACCCTGAGACTGTACACTTAAAGAAAGGAGGGAGGCAGATATGCATCAGAGCCAGTGTACAAGATGAAATGACAAAAATGCTGGAGTACATCAGGAAGTAAGCCTCCAATGATGAACTAGTAAGTGAATGTCTCAGGCAGCAAAAACTCAATGTGGAAAAAGAGAAATAACAGGAACCAACATGGAAAGATAAGTCCCTGCACAGCATGTACCAACGACAGATTGATGAGGTGGCTGATATTGTAATGTTTTCAGTTTGTTTGTTTCCATGCCTGCTCACATATCAGGCAGTAATCAATTTATTCAGTGCACCTGTGCTTACGCATTGCTCTGCTGCCTCTCACCTGTGTTTTGCTCTATTTAAGCTCCCTCCAGCCACAGACACCCTGCCAGATTATTTACAGCAGTTCTGTGTGTAGATGTTCAGTGTTACCTTCCTAACAATTTCCAGTGAAAACTTTAAAGTTCACGCATTCAGAAGTGGTGCTACTGACTCATCATCTAAGAGGTTAGTGACACCCTGTTGGAGTTTGTTAAATTCACTAGTTATATCTCAAGTCACTAACCTCTTTTGCTCTACTTCAGTTGCTCCTGAATATTTGTGTGACCAGTCGGTGGCTCTCACCAACTCCAGATTTCTAAATCTTGAAAATCTATTCTGTGCTTGGTTGAGTTATCGGGTCCCCAGTAGTGGACTTTACAGATATCAACAAATCCTACCAGTGGCTAGAGAAGGCTGGAGTGAAAAGCAGCACAGAGGCACTAATCATGGTAGCACAAGAGCAACAGAGGCGGGGTCTATCACATCAGATAGGACCTAAGATGCAGGCTGTGCAGATGCCCCTGCATCTGTCCAGCACATAGTAGCAGGATGTAAGATGCAGGTAAAGAAAGGGGACATGGAACACCATAACCAAGTGACTGGAATAGTGTGCAGGAACATCTGTACAGAGAATGGACTGGAAGTTGAGCTAAAATATTGTCGGATTCCCAGATCCAGACTGACAAACAGTTGATGGCTAATAATAAGACCCTCACAACCCCAAACCTGTCAACCTTTAGGGATAACATAATTAATTTCAAAATATTAAAAAAGATTAAAGATTTCAGCTTTTGGAGATTAATCATAACTTCTATCTTTCCATATCTATCTATCTTTTTATATATTGTTTTTGTATTAGTTGAACAGAGTAATAAATTAGGTTGAACATTGATTTATCTTTATTTTGATATTGTCAGAAGAACACCTGACAAATTTATTTTATATTTATAATCAAATTAGTCTGTGTTATTTCCCTTTTAATGACTGTGGGTAATAGAGCTGCTATAAATGTAGTTTGGTAATAAGACCTATTGTTTTTTGAGTTAATGCTGATGTTTGGATGTGAAGGTCTGTTTAGGGAGACTTTTGCTCCAGAACATTTTGAATGTAACATTTGATTCCAGAGTTTATTGTCTTTTATGTGAAATGGACTGATGGTCATTTATTGTAATCAATATCCATAGCAGAGATGGCAGACATAATGTTAAAACAGAGAAAATGGTATAAGACTTCAGCTCATGTCTACATTGGATGAGACTGCATCCTTGAGAAAAAAGGTTGACCTCATTCTTCCCTGCTCCTGGTGGAAGGTGGACGTGTGGGTGAACAGCTGGTTTCTCAACACAATTGATCAAATTTTCTTGACGGGAAAACTGACCAAAGGAGAGCCAGCTTGCCCTGAGAAGACATTCTTCGCTGGATACACGTTGGATTCCTGTTTGTCTATCGAGTCTGTCTGTGGAAGACGTGGAAGATCTTTACATATTTGGATTTTTGATAACAGGATTTCTGCTGTTTGGATTAGGCAGTTACCTGACTTATCGTCAAATTCGTTTGATGGGTTCGGCAATCAACAATCAAACTGTGTGGTTACGTGAGCTGAATCGCAAGTTGGATGCAATCATTTTAATCCTTTTACAGGACCACAGACTGAATTGTGTTTCTGGAACTCATGAATAATATGGTTACATCTTGGAGGAAATTGCTCGCTCGAATCAGGCGGAATGGTCCTGGAATTTGGCTGTTTGGATTCGCCATTGAGAAGTATCAGCAAGACTTTTCAAGGCAGACGAAAAACAAGTCTGCCTTGACCAAAACAGTTACTGTTTGTTTGTGAATTTGGCTCCCCTAGGCTGACCCTGGTCAGCTATCTTGAAATTTCTCCTGGAACTATGTAAACAAGATGCTCTGCTTCCTCTGCCTAAGGACATCTGTGGATCTGTTCAGACCTCGCTGATAAACTTTCCATCACATTATCAAAGACAATGGCCTCTGTGACGTGATTCATGGACTTCTCTACAAACACACATGCACACACACACACATTCATACAACACACACACACACCACACCGTCTTCCCACTGTCTCTACACACACATACGCACATGCTTAGAAATGTCTGGTTTCACGATTTTATTTAGATTATCCTATATTTCATTTAGATTATACATGATTCATTTAGATTAGACATGACTGATGTGTTTTTTTTGTTTCATTGTGTTTCATTATGTACAGATTCTGTTTTTGTTTCTGTTG
This sequence comes from Kryptolebias marmoratus, assembly GCF_001649575.2. Taxonomy (NCBI): domain Eukaryota; kingdom Metazoa; phylum Chordata; class Actinopteri; order Cyprinodontiformes; family Rivulidae; genus Kryptolebias; species Kryptolebias marmoratus. Next base: position 7,061,605 of record NC_051443.1, read on the forward strand.
TAAAGCGCTTTGGATTGCCTTGTTGCTGAAAAGTGCTATATAAATAAATCTCACTTCACTTCACACCTTGACTTTCGATGTACAACTTGTCCACAATTTTATACCCAAACTGTAAATCAAATCCCAGTTTTTACAGTGCACCTGTAATACATAGGTGGAAATGTTTAATAAGATTCTTGATAAAGCATTCTGGGATCAACATTACAACCATTTTCACTCTGAAATCAACAACTTAGAGGAAAGCTCAGAGATTGGGGTTTGGGGTTGATCCTGCAAGAAAGGAGCTGTTTTTGTTTTAAGATTTCATCACTATCTCAGTTTGGCAACAGGGCGGCATCATTGTCTTCATGTATGTGTATCTGTCACATTCTGAGACAGAGGTGTGTGTGTGTGTGTGTGTGTGTGTGTGTGTGTGTGTGTGTGTGTGTGTGTGTAAAAAGATGCTTCTGGTAACACAATCTACTCCCGTCACTCATCTCTCTTTCCCATTATCTTTGCTCAGTCACTTTGTCACCCCTTTCAACCCCAACACACACACATGCTCTTACACACACACAGATGTTTTCTTTTCTATTGTGTCTTTCAGTGAAGAGTTATTGCTCTACTGAATTTAAATCTCCCTCTGCTCTTTCATTTAATATTCCCTACTCTGTTCCTCCTCTTCATTTACCTCCTGTTTTTTACACCAACCATCACTTCTTCACTCCATTTTTGTATTCCATCATTCAGGATTTTCTGACACATCTGTCCTTTTGTGTGTAAGAGGACACCATTGTTGGCCTTTTGGTTTTTCTGTCTTTGATGGTTCAATAAACAGTAGAGATTGGTAAAGTACTAAGTGAACTGAGAGAAGAAAAGAAGCTTCTCTGTTAGTTTCAGAGGTTGACTTGATAAGGCTGCTGATGTTTCAGAGATACTGTGCTGAGCTTAGAGAACAAGCTGGGAATTAGTGAGGTTCTGGTTCAAGCTCCAGCCACTTTTCTCCCTCTGTTGTATAAATAAAGAGTAGGAAGCATAACTGATTTGTACTATGCACAATCTAATTCTTAAATAATCGTTTCAAGCAGATAAATTGCAAATCGTGTGGTACCTTTTGTTTATGAAAAATTCAACTCCTCTACAGCTCTTCTTCAGGTGACATGTTGTGTAGTGGTAATACTTTCTGAGTCCCAACACCTACTGTTCAGGAGGATAACTGCAGCAGTGCTGCTGTAAACACCAAATGGTATATGGTAAATGGCTTGCACTTGTATATCGCTTTATCTAGTCCAAGGACCACGAAGCGCTTTAAACTACAATCAGTCATTCACCCATTCATACACACATTCACACACTGATACTCTGGAGAATGTTGGTTCATTCAAACTTTAGTAGAGTCGTATACCTGACTCCTACTTATCATATGCCATTTTACCATTTTTTATGCAGCAGTTACTGTACAATAATGTGCCATGCACCTATTATAGGCACATATCATTATTGCTCCCCATGACCCTGCATGCACTCATTATAGACACCAGCTCCCAGCCGTTTCACTTATACACATCATTAACAAATAAGACCCTTACAGTACCATTTCCATGTTACTGATAATCGAGACAGTTTCAAAAGTGTTCTAGTTTATTAAATCATCTACTCTGAGGTGCGTGTAATCAGTCACAGTGTGTAAAATACTCTTCAGGTACAAACTCTCAGCAGTACAAATGTATTTAAGCACATGCTGCTTTTACGAAACAGAGAAAGCACAACTTCGCCTGCTTGTGCTTTTAGACAAACATAAAACAATGTTGTATTATTTTAGGAACTCAGTGCAAGGGATGAACCAGTACCACTTGAGTACTTACTAATACCAAATCAAAATGGGTACTAATAAATGTATTACACTTCTTACAATTACTTTGAAAATGTGTTTGAAAATCGGAGGAGTGTACATTTTGTGTTAAATAGAGAGAAGACAGCAGCTATCTTTCCTCTAAGTGCCCTCTGATGAGTGGTGAGAAGCTCGTGCTCAGATTTGTATATTCCCAGATTCCTCTTCTGCTCAATGACAGACCATAACATGTAGAAAGTATTATTTCAGTGGGTCTGCACACCCTGTTGGAGTCTTTTAATTAGCTGGTTGAGCTGCCCCTAAATATCTTTGAGGCAGGAGTAATCTAAGACAGAATGTTTAAAATGTGGAACTATTTTCCATCCTTCTGCCACAGCTCTAGAGATACTCCTGAGTCAAAAGGCCCCGATTAACCACCAGCTGAATGGTGTGTGTGATTCATGGTAGGTTGCTGTTTCTTGCTACTACTACCAAACTTTTTGAACTTGGTATTGTTTTTTTTAGATCAATTATCAGATTGCTTTTGTTGAAAGTCTTAGATTCTGTCTCTACTCTTGGCAACTTTGCTGAGCACCATTTGCAGTCCACTTTACTTTTGTCACCATTGTTCACTTTGAAATACCTGCACATAGCTGACACAGCTCTTCGTCGTTGATACAACTGCTCAACTGAGAGGTGAATGCTATGCTGCCGTGAAGTGGTATAGGTACTGTGCAACTGAAAGTTTTATGAGGAAACTCCCACAATATTTAAGAGACAATATTTAAGAGAATGCATCTGTAATGATGCATTCTCATTTAATGCTTGAGTTGCATTTTTAAACTTCTGTCTTGAGATCCAGAAAAGATTCAGGGATACAGCCTCGCATGACCAGGCTTAACCACGCCAATGATATTATAATGATAATAAAACTGGTCAATAAATTAAGTTATCTACATTGTGGTTGCTGCCAAGAGACTTGTAGAAGGCAGCTTCTTTTCATACCTAAACAGTCTGGGTACAAGGTGACCAAAGCTGCAACGCTATGAACTGACCCAGAGCTCATCTCATAGTGTACATCTGGTGGTACATCTGGTGTTATAGTTACAGTAGAGTTTGTTTCAGCCTCATCATGTCGATCAGCTCATATGAAGAAAAACATAAACGTAAATATGTCACGATCCTAGTGTGGGTGTGTTTATTTTGTAGTTTAAGTTTATTTGTGCTTGCGTTTATTACTATTTAGCTATGCTTTTTCTTGTGTCAGACATTTTTCTGTGGTCATCATGTTTTCAATATAACTCCCCTGTGTTATAGATCATTATTTCCCTCAGTCATCCTGGCCTTCAGTTAGTCATTCCCACCTGTCCTTTATAAGCTCATTAACCTCAGCTGCACTTAGTCAATAATCAGCCTACTCCCAGTATACTAATACTCCTGGTTCACACTAACTCATTATTCAATCATGCTGTTTTGCTTTTAGTTCCTTGCTCCCTGCGTCCCTGCCGCTCTGTTTTGATATTTTTGTATCGTTTGTTTGTTTTGCTTCCCTGCCAGCTTTTCATTTATTAAAGTTTTTTTTTCTACTTAGTTCCGTTTTTCTCGGTGTTCTGCATTCTGGGTCCTCTTTGTTGGCTTACAATTTGACAAGATCATGTGGGTTAAATAGGGAATAAACTGAAAGTGACTGAACAATATGACATTATTCTGATGTTCCAACGTTATTTTCTTTTTCTTCTTTTTACTGTTTTACTTTTCTGACTGGTTTTATAATAGAGAGACTGGTGTTATATTCCATTATTATGTAAGTATCAGAAACAGTTTAGATTTTTCTTATTTGTAGGAAGTTATTGAAGACCATTTAGTGAAATAGTAATTTGTTTTATCGTTCATAGACTATACATTTTCCTGTTATGAGTTACAAGACCTGCTTTTGAGCAGCCATTATTTACTAGATAATGAATAATTCTTTCATTAAAAAGAAAAATCCTTCTGTTTTGTTTTGTTGCTTCACACTGAATCTCACTGTGTTGAATCAGATTTGAATTGCATCATATCATGCTGCAACACAGTTCATATCAAGTTCTGAACTGTGTTGTATTGTTTTTTTTTGTTTTGTTTCCAGTCGTGTATTTTCATTGTATCCAGTCATTGACAGTGTATCAAGATACATAGTGTATTGGCCACATATCAGAAACACATGACCCTAATAGAAAGCAAAGCATTTTTACTTCTAGGAAGAGACATTTCCAAAGCAAACACTGACTGTCAAACATTGTAAAAGGTGCAAACAGGGAGAGATCTCTAATTGGTTTAGTATGTTATGCAGTTAAAGTGCTCTTAGAGTCTGTGGTCAGGAACAGGAAACACTGCTAAGAGACATTAGAAAGGAACATATGAGATTTTTTTCTGAATGCTGCATGCAGTTTCTTTAGATTGTTGGTTCACTGGTGAGAAGGCCAGACAGAGCCTGAGGGTGCTGATGTCAGAGATATCGTCATCCACTAACACTCAACACTAAAACTCTGCCAACCACATGTACCACTGTTCAATAATGTACATCCACTGGACAGAACGGAGCGAGCCTCTGACTCTTTAAAGAAGTATCCCACACATCGTAATAATTGCTCTTCCAGGCAGCCTTCCAGGAGAACTCTTCATATACTGTAAAGGCATGTGACTATATATGACCTCAGTGAGAGCAGCTTTAGCAAAATATAGAACCTAATGAAGGCAGTTTCCTCCTACGGAAAAAAGTAATTTAGCACATAACTTAGTTAAAATGCGCATCATCCTCAGCAGGGTAAAAACGGAAAATCTCAACTTACCCTGAGGCGGCGGAGAGTCTGTCCGCTCTCACTCTGGCTCTAACAGTAAACTCTATATCATATGGCATAAAAAAAAATTTCATGTCTTCTTCACCTTTGTCAGTGTGTGTATATATCTGTTATGTAGGAGAAAAAAGGTGGGTGAATGAATGATGGAACTATTAAATTTTCCCAAGAAACATAAGTATCTACATTTTTGTGATTGTAGTATAACAACTTCTGCATACTTGTTGAGCTGATTCTAAATTCCCCACTTTTTGTCCAATTACAGCTGAGCTCCAGTATGTGGGCACAGCAGGCCTGTCAAAGTTTCAATTTCTTGACATCCTGAGGGGGTGTTCTGTCAGCTAAACACTTTGGAGACATGTCACACATGCTTTAAGTGTTTTTAAAGCTAAGCTATGACGGAACTTGTAAGGTGGGAATCTAATGTCATTTGATTGTTTTATACCAAACACAGTAACTCAACAGAGTTAAATGATGCAGATTTACAAAATGCAACACAATAAACAAGCATATACCCACATCACGTGGCAGTGTGGTCTCTTACAGTCAAGATAATGTTCATTCTTTAGTATGTAAGAGTTCCTTAAAGTGAAATACAATATGACTAATTTCTATCAAAAGTAGTAAGATCTCAGCATGTTTCATACTAACTTTAACCTATTTACTGAAGTTTTGTTAGAAAACCAAGACCTTTCTCAGTTCCAATTTATTTTCATGGCATATTTGAACTGTAACGTGCACAAATCAGAATAAAAATGATCTGTTCACGCCCCAAGATTTACAATTCTTTTTTAAGACACCAAACTTACATAAGGTTACTGTATTATTAATGGTCTAAATTCCAGAGGGATAAGCTACAGTTAGTTAAGTAACCACCGTATACTTTTTACCCTTTACCTTGTCACCGCTGTCAGTTTTACCATTTCAGCGTCCCTATTGAAATACAAGTAAAAAATATTCTAAACTATGCATTTTTGCTTTCAAACCGTTTAAATCACATTGTGGTGTGTCTGAAAGTGACTGCTAAGCCTTGCCTAAAGTTACACTTAGCTCATGAGTGTTAACTAACTTTTACCTAAAATTACATTTAGCTAATTAAAGTTAGTTAACCATTGCCTAAAGTTACAGTTTGCTAACTAATGTTAACTAACCTTTGCTCAAAAATTAAGTGGAGTATTTGTGAATGGACAGCTAAGAAAATATTATTATTACTTTGATATTGTGTGTTCCCTTCCTTAACAAACAGCAGCAAAGATCAAAGGAAAGGTTTACAAGACAGTGGTGAGAGCAGCTATGTTGTATGGTTTGGAGACAGTGGGACTGACAAAAAGACAGGAGACAGAACAGGAAGTGGCAGAGCTGAAGATGTCGAGGTTCTCCTTAGGAGGGACAAGGACAGATAGGATTAGGAATGAGGTCATCAGAGGTACAGCACAGGTTGAACGACTGGGAGATAAAATTAGAGAGGCCAGACTGAGATGGTTTGGACATGTGCAGAGGAGGGACAGTGGGTATATTGGTAGAAGGATGTTAGAGACACAGCTGCCAGGAAAGAGACAAAGACGAGATATATGGATGCAGTTAGAGAGGACATGGAGGTAGATGTAGCGAGGACAGAGGACGCAGAAGACAGAGTTAAATAGATAAGGACGATTCATTGTGGTGACCCCTGAAAAGGGAACACTTGACAGCAAAAGAAGAAGAAGACTCCAGTTGTATTTATATAAATATATTTAGTTGACTCCAGAATACTTTATGACACTTGATTACAGAGATTGTGTTTTATGTGAACTGGTAGAATGAATGTAATTTATTGAAATCTATATAGATGGCAAATATTAAATTACCATAAAGAGAGTTTTTCAGAATAATAAACACTCCAGTCAACTTAAGCACTTGTCTGTATTGTATTGCCTTCATATGGAGTAAAAGTTTGCCACTCGATCACATTATTTGGAACCTAGTTTTACAGTTGCCCTTCAAACAAACACACTAAATGCAACACAATTTCACCAAAATATTTCATAAAGCCCCAAAACAAAACAAAAGAAAACAGCAAAAACAAAACAACAACACTGTAAAAACATTTTCTTGAAGATTTCCTGAAATCCTGTGTTTTTTCCTGACTACCGTACTAAAACTGTAGCTGTTTCAGACATTTTTTTTCTGCCTTTTTTAACACGACAAAAACCCTGAGTACCAATCACTTTGAAAAAGAAGCAAAACACAGCAGGCTTCCTCTGATGTGATCTCATGGCTCTTTGAAAAATCAGCAGCTACTGTACCTCAGGCACATTTCACCGGTTTCTTTTACTAGAGTGAATGTTTCTGCCTTTAATTTTTTGTGGTTAAATAATAAATGAAATGGTAAAGGTTGAAAATAGGAACAATGGGTTTGACCAATGAGTACAGACAGATATGACACAAAAATGACAAAAATCCCTATTATTTGCACACACACACACACACACACACACACACATATATTTTATTTATTTATTTATTGAGACCAGACTGAGTGTCTGGACACGTGATGTGACAGAAAACATCCAGTTCCAGGAGGTGGTGATAAATCTCTGAACGCACACCAACATTTGGCTTCATGTCGGCGTTTTGACACAGAATGAATTAAAGCAATAATTAAATCTTCTGTGTTACATCTATGTTAAAGAGAACTCAGAGCAAATGTTGCTGCTACTGAACCTCAGTATAACTCAATTAATAACAAAATAATAGGCAGAATCAAAAACAATAACTATATTTTTAATTTTACATAATGTTTGTTCAACAATGACAAAGTCGTTACTTCACTGGGATTCTGTCAAAACTAGTTTACCAGCAGGTAAACTAGTTTTGACAGAATTCAAATAAGCCAGTTATTATCTCGCCAGGTAATGACAGGCTACCTACAGCAGGTAAACTATGATTTTGGACCATTTAATAAGAAATAACTCCAAACTTATCAGGTACAATAATACCAGAGGTATTAGCTCAGATATCAATGTGTTTATCTGTTACTGACTCAAATCTTCCTGCCAAAGTTCAGACAGAGATCTGGCCAGGTGTGGTTGTTCACATTGGAAAAGGTCTGCACACTATTTAGTCACTAACTGCAATAAAAACAAAAAATAATGTCCACTTGCCTTCCCTAGAACAAAGACCTAGCATTCCTTGAATAAATGCATATTGCTCACTGCTTTTCATGACAGAGTTTTAAATTTTAGCTCAATATCTGTAAAATTGACTTCATTATTTGTGTGTTTGCTATGGTTGATTAGCTGAGGTTAATCAGCTGTAGATGTACATACAATTTTGAGTAAGTTATACCCATTTCTGTGTTGGTGAAGCATGCTAATGCTAACAGACCGACACTGGTGACTGTAACAGTTAATGCCAATGTTTTTAGAAAAGATGTTGCACAATGGATAGCAGTCTGAGTATGTGTTGAGGATGCCTCTTAGCTACTACCACATCAAATTTTAGCTCAGGATTTATAAAAGTGATTGAGATTTAGCCAATTTTGTATTGGATAATGTTGATTAGCTGTAGTGGCCATCTTGTATTATGGTGATTCCAAAAGTTAACCAGCTGTAGATATTTATTCAGTTTTTACTTTCTCATAGTTTAATTCATATCTGTCCACAGGCTAAAAAGATATTTTGCAAACAGTACAGACATGGGCAAAAACAATATTGCCCTTAATTTAGTGAAAGTTGATAATAATTCACCTGCTCTTTGCACCCATCTATCATGAACATTAACCATTCAAGACTGTGCATTTTATTTGATCACTAATCAATATTTGGCAATTTAATGATAATCTAATGCAATACCTGCCTGGAAACAGCTTTTGTTTGAATCTGATTGGATATTTGTTAAGAGCATAAATCGTTTAGTTTTTCATTATCATGAAGGGCCCATTTAGAACGTATGGCCCATGTCAGAGGGGTATTTCTTAAGGTGGGATAGAGGTATTTAATGGAAATTATTAAATCAAACTACATTTTATCAAATGGTGCAGTTTGAAAGAGTTTACTAGAGTAATTTTCCACATACACTGAATGAGTCCCCACTCAACATAAACAAAATACTCAGCTGAATTCACTGAAAATCACATGAAAGCTTGAGTCACTTGGTTGACCTACATTGGGTTGGTTGTAGTCTGAGTAAGTAAACAAGAATGGCAGAATTGGAGAATCCTGGAGAAGACAGGTGGAAATATAAGAGTGAATCTGCTGCTAAACGCAAAAGAAGAGAAAGAATGAGTAAGACCAGTCTCAAGAATAAATATGCAAGCTGTCTGACATTAATTGTTCATTTTTAATCAATCAGACTTTTAGCGAAGCAGATTATAACTGATTCCAGTCAGGAGAGGATGTTTCCACCTAGATTGGATGTGCTCATGTTAGGTTGTAACGGTATCACTTTTCATCAAATTGACTCCTATTCACTAGCTGCACATATCTAATATAACACCTCAGACATGTTCTCTCATCAGAGCAAATTTGTGCATCAAGCTGAGATATAATTTGCAGAAATGATTTTACTGATTAAAACATCTCCACAATCAAATCACAATCACTATAAAATAAAAGACAAATTATTACCATTCTTTTGCCTTCTTTATTTTTTCGAAGTACAAAACGCAACAAATAAGATATTATACTGTTCGAACCTGTGAAAATCCACCCACAGTAAATGAAGATCTAATAACAGAATCTGTATGTCCACCATACTCATTTTTTTTTCTTTCTCCATTTTTTACTAGTCTTAATGGGGTGTTGCTTGTATAATTTCTTTACTGCATTTCTGTTCTGTAGACGTTATGCATCAGTTGTATATTTCTAATTGATGATAATAATAATCTTGACAGAGATTAATTGGTGTTCATTAGTGTTTAGTAGTTCTTGTATAAAAGTTCTACACATATAAATCAACAACATTTGGCCAGAGGCAGGTAGGGAAGTAAAATGTCAAATTCTTGACATTTTACAAGCTTATAAATCTAAATATTTAAATAATAAACTGTGATAGGATCAAACCTGTCAACACAGAACATCATTTTGTAGCTGACTAAGAAAATCTTTATAAACAGAAAACCATCGGAAAGTAGTAAAGTTAGAAATCTAAATATGATTAAATTTACAGTTTACAGCAACTTTTCATTTGTTACAGAAGTCAGCTTTTTATTGTGCTCATGCATGTTCTTAACTCAAAGTTAAGAAACTCAAAGTTGATTAACTTTTTTGCAATTCTGGAACCAAAAACTTGAAGTTTCCCCACTCAGGGTGCATTGACTCAGCGTTTGTTAAACTTCCTTCCTGGAACACCTCCCAGATGTTCCCAGGTTGTCGTTATGGTAGATCTAGACTGGAGAACAATAGTAGTTAGTTATTGACCAAAAACAACTCAACTCTTTATTGTCCCTGCAGGTAAATTTGCTTTGCAACGAGGTGAAGACAAAAAAATACAAAAAATGTCTCATAATAAGACAGTGAGCCTTTAGTTTATTTTTTTTTCTCAAGACTTAGACTTGGTGGACTAAAAACTTTACATGGACAGTCTTTTTAAGTTTCCATCTTAGGATTCCAGCCTAGGATGATATAGTAGTTTACTTACATATGGTATTTTTCTAAAGATTTTTTTTTCTGGGGAAATATATATATACATAAATCTCACCAGTGTGTTTTGTTGAAACCAGCTTTAAGTATTCCCACATGGCATAATGTCCACTTTTCACTATATGTTGCTTGCTGGTTTGTTATATTTTCTACAAATTCACTACTAAATCACACCTTGAATCCCACCAATTATTCACTTTCTTTAAACCTTTGAATCAGGTAATAAAACAGTGGTGCTTTGGTGCTTTTGGAGCTTTTGGCATCATTGATCATGTGATTCTGTGCAAACGAGTCATGCTTCAACAGAGTGCTTCTGAAAGACTGTGGGGATTTTTTTTTTTTAAATACCTGGACCAGAAATTCAGCTTCAAAAGGCCCATCACTATTTTCCTGAAATTCTGTGTTTTTTCTCATTCACTTGTGCATTTGACAACTGGACTTAAAACCACGCTCAGTGTTTGCACATTACCTCTGATTCTGAGTCTCCTCCGTGGGTAGCTTTTCTCATCACTGAATAAAACCTGAAAATAAGAATAACATAATCACCTGAAAATGACAAACTCGCTTTGGCACTCTCCACCACTGCTTTGTTCTTCCTTCCTTGGATCGTTGGGTCCTTGACCCACCTCCTCAAAATCTGGATAAGAAGAAAGAACAAGCGCATTAATCTTTTCAAAGAGTAAGTCACCCTCATCTTTCTCAAAAGATCACTTTTTTGTTTATACTGTCCTCCCTGTGTAAATAAACCTTTTGAACTGTTCCTGTGTCAGACTCCAGAATCTTTTTACTACCCTTAAACATGACATTCTATGTTTTACCATCAGGAAAACACCTGTGAATGTGGGGAGCAGAAAAAACTGTATGGTCTCATCAACACCATGATAATCCACCTTTCTGACTCTGTATTAAAAGGGTTTAAATGTCACAGACTTTGTGGCCCCAGCCTCAGTATTCTGGTTGCTGCAACAGCTCAGTGCTTTCAGTGTCCCAGAAGATGCTGCTGTTTGGCATTTATATTCCTCATCACGCCTTCCACTGTGACTGTGCTTGTCTCTGTCCCTTTTCTGAAGAAACCCACTAAATGTGCCAAAATGCTCAGATTACAGGAATAAAACTGTGAGCACAGAAACAGATATTTCCTGCTGAACACACTCAGTTAATAAGAAAAAGATCAGACTGCTGCTGCTCTAGCTGACACCCAGTGAATTCTCAATTTTGTTTCCTTTAAGGCCAAGCTTATGGAGTATTAAATATACATGAAACATTTTGCGGTGGTAAATCAGCTGTGAAATGCTTATACACTAACCTAAAGAGAATGGGATGGAAAAACTCTTACAGGAGTAATAAGATGTTAGAAATAGTCCTGTTACATGTAGTGGGTGACACTTTTATGTTAGTATTTACTGTTCATTATTTATTTCATAAAATTAGACCTTGGAATTAAAAGAAATTCATGTTGCAATAGCTTTTTTTAATCAGTGGAGAGAAATATTTTACGGTTAAAAAATTTGTAAGGCGGCTACCATTGACCAATGGAATGTAAATGACTCATCCATACCTGCTGCCTGGTTCTCTCTGATGAATTGGAGAAAAACTGACACCTGATGTTTTGATCTCAGTTCTACAACAGACCTTGAAATCAGCAGCAAACACAATGGCATTCTAAATCACAAAGCCCTTGCAAAGCTTAACTGTCAACCATACAGCATCATTCTGGGCTGATGTAGTTTGCCCACATTTAACTGAGGTTTTATGCTGCATTTAGAGGAAAACCTGCCTATATTTATGTAAATAACCAGGGCTAAAAGCATATGATTCTCAAAGCTCAGCACTGTTTGCAACACACAGTTTGTGTAAAATATTTGTCTCCTGGAAGCTAGTGGCATTTGCATCTCTGAAGAAGCAACTGAGAAACCGCAGATTTGCATTTACAAAATGTTAAAAATGTCAATGAAATTCAGTTGTTGCTGTTTTAGATTCAGAAAAAAGCAACAACACAATTCTAAGACCATAACCATATAGTTTCATATCTAGAGGTCAACAACCAGAACTCAAAGTAATCTGTAATTATTTCATAGAACAATTCCATGTGAGCCACACTAACACTAGCTGGTGTTGCTCACAGGGAAATTAAAAGGGGGCAGGCACGATCAATGAAGCCCCAAATGTCACTCATTAAGAAATGCCATCCTGGACATTATTCCTCCCTGATACAGTCAGATGTTGCTCCTGTAGTTTTGATAAGATATTCTGTTCTTCATCTGTTGAGACCTGGAGCTCATGGAGAGAAAACATTTTTCTCTCTCTGCCACTTTTGTGTCTGCCGTTTGTAATAGGTCATACAAAGATTAAAGACACCTATGTTCTGATGCATTTTGATACAAAAAAATGCAAATTGTTTACACCTGCTGAACTGGATGGGTGTATTTGAACCAGAACATAATTAGCACTATTTGCGTTGTGACTATGATGCTGAGGTGGAGCAGATAGTGACAGCTAAAGATTTACCAGAGAAGATGTGCTGCACAAGCTTATGAATATGTCTACATATGTTTATTGCCCACCACCAAAAGGTGAAGGTGAAGCAATAATTTATTTTTGTTTGTGTGTCTGTCTTTGTATTACCAAAATAATTTATGAACCTCTAAACATTTTTTTTGTTCTGTTGTGGCACATCAGGCACACCATATAGAGAAGACGTGCCAGAACAGATTTGCTCTACAATAAGGATATCTCAAGATTAGAATCCTTATTGCATGATTTACTTTCCTGAATCAAGACTGAATCTGAATCTAGCATTAGAGTAGGCAGGCCAAATTGTTGTAATAGCAACCTGTTTGTATGACCTTCAATTGTCAGGACTTTTGGGGAATCGGTGTGTGAAGGCGTGTGTGTGCGTAGGGCTGTGTGGAGGTGGGTGTGGGTGTGGGGGGAAAAGGTATATGTAACACAGACACAGAAAGACTGACTACATAAAAAAAAAAAAATTCCCTTCTCACCCTCCGCGGGTGGTCTTTGTTTCATCCTCTGAGCTCGGGTCCTCTACCAGAGGCCTTGGAGCTTGAGGGTTCTGCGCAGTATCTTGGCTGTGCCTAGAACTGCACATTTCTGGACTGAGATGTCTGATGTTGTTCCTGGGATCTGTTGTAGCCACTGCTCCAGTTTGGGGGTGACTGCCCCTAGGGCCCCGATGACCACAGGCACCACTGTGGTCTTTACCTTCCAGACCTTTTCCAGTTCCTCTCTGAGGCCCTGGTATTTCTCCAGTTTCTCGTGCTCCTTTTTCCTGATGTTGCAATCACTCGGTATTGCTACATCCACCACAACTGCTTTCCTCTGTTGTTTATCCACCACTACAATGTCCGGTTAGTTCGCCATTACCATTTTGTCTGTCTGGATCTGGAAGTCCAACAAGATCTTGGCTCGGTCATTCTCCACTACTGTGGCCCGCCATCTAGCCACTAGCCCTTGGTAGAGAAACCGCCCAGCACCAAGCAGGATAAAGCAGGAGAGGCCCCCCAGAGTGTTAGCTGAAACACATACTTGTTATTAACTGTTTGGAGTTAACTCTGTCTGCTAGAAAATTATCTTATGAATAGAAGAATGGAGTTTAATTAAACCTTTTTGAAAGAAACACTGGATGGACATCAATTGAGTAACCTTTGTAACCAAGCCAAATCAAGATGTCCTCCACAGCCATCTGACTTTAAAAAACACAAAAAGATCAATTTTATTGAGCTAAAATTTGATCTAGTTGTAGCTGAGAATCATTCCCAACACATACTCTGAGCATGACATTTGGCAATATTGTCTGAGATTGCTTATGTTTTTTTTTAACATTTGATCAAAAGAGCTACAACTTTTTGACCTTAGTCTAAAACTGTCATGAAAAGTGGTGGATGATATGCATTTCTTCACATTATGCTATAACTTTAATTTGAGTGTCAAAGTGAAACACAAAGGAATTTTCTAAAGTTTGTTGTAGTTTGTTCAAATTACAACAGAAATTCTGAGTCAGACTGAGTAGTTTAAAGTTGGAGTTCTGCTCATCACCATGCTGACAGTTTAACGGCTGCTGCCAGCTGGAAGAAGCTGAGGACGTAGAGGGTGTCAGATTCAGTCAGAGAACTGTTGGTGTTCCTTAATAATACATGCACTGGGCATCAGATTCCAACTGGGTTTGTGCACATCACAATCAGTTCTGCTCTGCCTTGTTCTCATTCACATCAAATATACATAACTGAGATTTTTGGGGGGGAGATTTGGTAAGAATCATTTACTCAGTGTCCTGTTGGAACAGAAATCACCTCCTGGTTTCCTGCCAGCTGCACAACAGGGCATCAAACACGGTGTGAATCTGTCAACACTGAACTAACTCTCTGTTCACAGGCAGCACTGATATATGGAGACATCAACATAGAGCCACAGCCTCTTCCTATAAAATAAATGAAGTATATATGTGTTGTCAGAAGGCAGCTCTGCAGGCTTTTGTTGATTTACTCCATTCCGTATGCAGCCTCATGAAATAATAAAAAGGAGGAGACTTTATGAGTAACTGTTGGACGCCTCGAGCCAGATGAGAGCGTATCTGAATGTTGGATTAATGTTGATTTAAGATCCTGTTTAAAGGTTTAACAATCTATACCCATCTACAGGCTGAGAAATTCATATCATGTTCCAAAAATAAACTGGTGTCCATTGTCGTTTTTTTTTGTAAATTTAATCTTCAGAGTGACTATAGGCTATCAGATAAATGGAGAGGGGAGGAGGACAAAATTCCATAACTCTACTGAGCACAAATGTTCTATTTCACTTTAGAGTAAAGGCAGAGCACTGGGAAGAGTATCTTAGGAAGTAAAAGTGGCAACAAGGTTTCTGTTGTGGTCTCAGGTTTCAGGTCACCCACCCTATGGTCTGCTACTCTTCTTATAGTCTCCTGCACAGAATGCACCCTTCTGTTGCCTGGGTATCTTGTCTTTCATCCAACAATAGACTGCCCTTGCAATGTGGGTCATCTTGTGCTGCTTAAATCAAACTCTAGTCCAGTCCTGGCTACCCATGGAACTTGCCTCCATATGTTCACATTTTTTTACTGTTGAACATGGCAGAATAAATCAATCAATCAATCAAATTTTATTTGTATAGCACATTTCAGCAGCAAGGCATTTCAAGGTGCTTTACATAATTAAAAAACAAAATAAAAACAGCATGTGACAATGAATAAACAGTAAGAAAGAGAAAAACATTGAAGACATCAAAAACCTGCACTCTAACCCTAATTTAGCCATAATAATGATGATGATGTCACAGCACAGGCGTGATGGATGGATACTGCGAGCTGCTTTAAGCTTGTGCATTTAGGAATAATATTATTAATGATTTTTGTGTTTAATTTGGGTATTTAATATATACACTGCTAAAAAAATAAAATAAAGGAAACACTCAAATAATATATCCTAGATTTGAATAAATGAAATATTCTCATTGAATACTTTGTTCTGTACAAAGTTGAAAGTGCCGACAACAAAAATCATCAATGGAAATCAAATTTATTAACCAATGGAGGCCTGGTTTTGGAGTCATGCACAAAATTAAAGTGGAAAAACACACTACAGGCTGATCCAACTTTGATATAACGTCCTTAAAACACGTCAAAATGAGGCTCAGTATTGTGTGTGGCCTCCACTTGTCTGTATGACCTCCCTACAACGCCTGGGAATGCTCCTGATGAGGTGGCAGATGGTCTCCTAAGGTATCTCCTTCCAGACCTGGACTAAAGCATCTTGTAACTCCTGGACAGTCTGTGGTGCAAAATGACGTTGGTGGATGTAGCGAGACATGATGTCCCAGATGTACTCAATCGGATTCAAGTCTGGGGAACGAGCGGGACAGTCCATAGCTTCAATGCCTTCATCTTGCAGGAACTGCTGACACACTCCAGCCACATGAGATCTAGCATTGTCCTGTATGAGGAGGAACCCAGGGCCAACCGCACAACCCCCATCTGTGGACATTGGGCCCTCATGCCATCCTCATGGAGTTGGTTTCTAACCATTTGTGCAGACACATGCACATTTGTGGCCTGCTGGAGGTCATTTTGCAGGGCTTTGGCAGTGCTCCTCCTGTTCTTCCTTGCACAAAGGCAGAGGTAGCGGTCTTGCTGCTGAGTTGTTGCCCTCCTACGACCTCCTCCACGTCTCCTGGTAGCTCCTCCAGCCTCTGGACACTACGCTGACAGACACAGCAAACCTTCTTGCCACTGTGGTGATTTGTTTTTTTCTGGGTTTTGTTTTAGTTCTCTGGTTTGTGTTTTGGTTTTGTTTTCTATTTTTAGTTATCTGGTTTTTGTTTTCTCACCTCGTTATCCCCAGTCTTTAAAACCCAGTCATTTCTCTCCATACCTCGCTGGTCCATTGTCTAAGGTTTGTTGATGTTTGTTGTTAGTTTGATGTTTCTGTGCTTGCTGCTTCACTCCGTGTTCCTGTCCTCAGAGTTCTGTTCTGTTTATGTCTTTATTTTAGTTCTTGTCTGTTCGCTGCCACGTCAGCTTTTTGGTTTTCGTTTGTTTCTTTAGTTTAATAAATTAGTTTCTATTTTTTTCCAATGAGTCTGCGCTCTGGGTTCCTTTCCGTCATCACCACTGATCATGACAACGGCACATGATCCAAGGCACACCACATCCTCTGTAAAACATGGTGGAGGCAACGTGATGGCATGGGCATGCATGGCTTTCAATGGCACTGGGTCACTTGTGTTTATTGATGACATAACAGCAGACAAGAGTAGCCGGATGAATTCTGAAGTGTACCGGGATATACTTTCAGCCCAGATTCAGCCAAATGCTGCAAAGTTGATCGGACGGCGCTTCACAGTACAGATGGACAATGACCCCAAGCATACAGCCAAAGCTACCCAGGAGTTCATGAGTGCAAAAAAGTGGAACATTCTGCAATGGCCAAGTCAATCACCAGATCTTAACCCAATTGAGCATGCATTTCACTTGCTCAAATCCAGACTTCAGACAGAAAGACCCACAAACAAGCAAGACCTGAAGGCTGCGGCTGTGAAGGCCTGGCAAAGCATTAAGAAGGAGGAAACGCAGCGTTTGGTGATGTCCATGGGTTCCAGACTTAAGGCAGTGATTGCCTCCAAAAGATTCGCAACAAAATATTGAAAAAAAAATATTTTGTTTGGGTTATGTTTATTTGTCCAATTACTTTTGAGCTCCTAAAATGTGGAGTGTTTGTAAAGAAATGTGTACAATTCCTACATTTTTTTGTTCAACCCTTTAAATTAAACGTTACAATCTGTACTTGAATTCTGTTGTAGAGGTTTCATTTCAAATCCAATGCGT
>NC_051443.1:7088060-7104740 GCF_001649575.2 Kryptolebias marmoratus
TTGGACAGGAAACTTAGGTAGGGGATTAGAGGCGTCTTCCCCGGGCTGGACTTCGTGGTAGCGATCGAAGAGAGGAAGGAGCTTGAGGGAGCTGGGAGCTAGGAGTGCAGAGGGGGCGGTGGTGGGCTGAAGTTTGGCAGGTGGACGGACGGAGCCGTGATGCTGGAGTCCTTTTAAGCAAAGGCTTGCTCGCAGATTGGATGTGATGGAGGCCTGGATGGATACTGATAGGCTGAAGAGAGGCGCATGATGCGACGATTAGAAGATGCAGGCGAGGCCGGAGCAGGTCTTCCAGTTTGAATTTACGCCTAGGCATCATTAGTGATCCTCAACTCACTACAAACATGTCCTTTCTTAAAATCAGTCAAACATTAACTATGCAATCTCCTCTGACAATCTAGGAGATCTAGCCCAATCTACTCCATCATCTTTTTTTATTTTTGCTAAATCTAAAAGGTAAAATCAGCTCTTTTTTTCATATGATACCATTATTTTGTGAAATACTAAAGACGTGTATTTTTTTTTAGATGACAGTAAAACATTCAATCCAGCTGGTTGAAGGGGGTGCACCAAAACTATTGACTGCCCTCAACCCCCCAGCAACTTCTTCAGAGCATTCATGTTTCATGAACTTTTAGTCAGAAATCACCATCAATAACCACTGAGGTGCATCCTGACTGTAGGAAAGAGCCTGAATGTTCATAGTAGCACACAACAAACTGGGCTCAGACTTGCAAACAGCAAACTGTTCTATAGTTTAGGTATTTTCCTATGAAGTACACGTTACACTGTTCCATGTTGTTAAGTACTACTATAAGAAAACCACTAAGAAGTAACAGCTGTGCTACCCAGCTACACTGCACACATTCTTTTGTCTTTTTTTGTCTTCTTTAAGTCTTGCCTATATTGTTATGTCATTTATTTGTGTGTCTGTTTTCTCACAGTTTGTTATCTGCATCGTTTTGTGACAGCTGATGAGCTACATACAACTCTCTGGATCTTCTGAAAGTGAGTAAAGACCAACACATAAGTAATTGTAACCTCTGACTCAGTAAATAATTTAAAATAACTCAAAAGTTATAGACCAGTTGCTAGGTTCGGCAGGATTACAATAGAAACTAATGTAAATGCAAAATGAATTGACTGGAGGCAGAAATGAGCAAAAATTCTTATTATTATGTAGAAAAAAATAATATAGAATAACAAGTCAACAACACAGTTCAACCAAAACAATAACCACAAGCCGGCATATCAAAATCAAAACCCCAGTCCAATTGAGCTCAGAATCTCAGTTTGTCTTTATAGTCGTCGGTCAAGTCAAAACATGTTCTTAAGTTCAGCTCTTTCTTTCTGTTCAGTGGTCGTATTGTTACCACATGGATGTTCACAACTGGAGAGAAGAATGAGGTTCTTCAACAGATGTTCAGTTTTCCTTTGGGCACAGGCTCGCCATCTCCGTCCGGAGAGAATCCAGGAATCCGATCCAGCTTCTTAATCACCAAAAGAAACCTAGCCTACACACAATAATTATATTATTGTATACAGCTAAACAATCCTTTTCCCTTATCCATTCATACAGCTATAGCTTAGTTTTTATCTTCAAGTTTCATATTACCACAGTAATACTTTACATGCATGTTTCTTTTAACTCAAAATATCCTTAGTAGTACATGAAATTAATTTTAATCACATGAAACAAATAAATGAAATTCTCTTTTAACCATAAAATTATGATTACTATTTTTAATCGATTCAATAATCAATTAAACTTATGTAAATCATAACATGAATTACAATTCACCTATCACTTTACCCAGGAGCATTTAATCTGGTTAGCTCCAATATTCTACCTTAGTCATCTTCTGTACCAGTAAAACCCATTCCGGTTTATCATTACAGAAGTAACTTCCGTTTTATAACCAATAAAAGATACATTTAACAGCATTAATCAGTAGGTTCAACTAAAAAATAGTACAAAAAGAACTTAAATATTATTAGGTGAAATCATATCTTAACAGAAATAACAATTTTAGACATTTAAACAGAAATAAATCCAACCGCCATTTAGCGCTAGCCCAATGCTAATTGTAGCATGCTTTCTTCCACAAGCACATGTCTCAACTCACCAAGATGAAGTTTCAATATGGACACGGCAATGGACAGCCACACGGTTTCTCTACCTCGTGCTCTCTTCGACTTAACATAACAGATATTCCAAATTAGCTTCTGAAAAGTGCAGTTACTTGTTTAAAATGTTTTTCTGCCTTAAACTCACCAAAATGACAAAGTTTAGCACCAGGCGTCCATAACCGACCTCTTTCCATTTTCAAAGTGCAGCAGAGCGAATTCGGCGTCAAGTTAGAAAGAAAAAGATCGCACTTCCTGTTCAACCGGAAATAACGCTAGAAAGAGATACTTACACTTCCTCTTTTCAAAATAAAAGTTTTGCTTATTCTTTAAATAAAATAGCGCAAGTGCTTTGACAGACGTTTTCTGTTCTGGGTTACACTTCCTAAATGGACAGTTTGCTTTCACAGAATTTTGATTTACTTGGAGTTATATTGAGTTGTTTTAGGGTTCCCTTTATTTATTTTTTTTGCACAGTGTATTTAGCTGAAAGACTCAGCTCGGATTGATTCCTCACAGACTCTAACAACACATTTTTTGGATATATGTAATCAACATTAAAGTTGTTTTGAAGAACAGAAAAGCCAGCATAGACTCTACCTTTCTATAATTTCAAAAACTACTTCACTTGGCACACAAGCAAGTCTCAATGAAAGATTCAGAAGTGCTGTCAAGCTGTTCCATGGACCACTTGTAGGTAATGAAATTATGAATGACATTTTACTCAATTAGTTTTGTTATTAAAAATGTGGTCATGAAATGGTTTAATATCTTAAGGAGTTATTGTTAAAAGAATACTGTCAAATGGTACTGTCAAGATACTCTCGAGTTTAAATTGTATTAACAAAATAACTTATTTATCTAGCAGAGAGACTGTTTCATTATGATTTTTGTTACTTGATTATTTATTAAATTTGCTTTATTTACAAAAAGACATTGCAGTGAGATCTGTTTTTTATTTTGCTGTGGTTATAATTAAAACATGTATAAAAAAATAAAATTAAATTAAAGCCCTCAACAAATAGACATTTGAACTTGTAAATCAGTGGCCCATCTAACTAGTGAACTATTGAACCATTAAACATGTAAACCAGTGAACCAATGAATCATTAAACTTGTGAACCAGTGACCCAATGACCTAGTGAATCTGCTAACCATTTAACCAATGAATCATTGAATCAGTAAACCTGTGGACCATTAAATCATTGAGCCATTGAATCTGAGAAGCAGAACCAGTAATCCTGTGAACTTTTTATCTTGTAATCCTGTAAATCAGTGAACCAGTGACTAGAAGGATCTCCCTGACAGCAGTGAAAGTTGGCAGATGTGATCTGTGATCTGACTGAAAGAAGCTTCAGTTGCAACATGAACTGGACTAGGGACCTCCTAAGACTACTGATCAGATTTTCTCTTACACTATAGATGGAATAATCCTGCACATTACTTACCTCAGGAAGAGCTAGCAACAGGATGGGAAGAAGAGGTGGTGTGATACAGTCTACTGTCATGCAGATGTTAGTGTATTTCAGCAGGATGAGGAAAGATGCTACTGCAGACAGTCCAGGAGTAGTTTAAGCAACATAACAATGAATTTAAGATAATAAGCTGGCCTTAAAATTTTGTCACACTCATCCTGATTTAGAAAAAATAAAACACAATTAAACAAGTTCTGTGTAAGAATATCATATCTTTAGCTCACAAAGCTTTAAGATGTGGCAGTAACATATTTCCTGGTACCTTCAAATGTCTTGTGGAGTCCAAACCTGGATGGGTTGAGTCAAATAGTTCTGAGTCACATAATAAATATGTCCAAAGGGGCTAATTTTAATCACATAATAGTTACCCACTGCACCTGCAGAAACTGGAGCTCACCTACATTTACTGTATATATTATATACCCTGCTGTCTGAACTTCATAGTTATGTTCAAAGTGATGAATGAGAGAAAGGATTTTGTTAATAGCATGTCTTCACAAAAACTGGAGGGTGCAGATGTGTATGTAACATCTGTAGCAACACTGTGAGCCTACCTGCTTCTTCTTCATCCTGTTCTCAGAAGGCGTCAAAGCTAAATCTCTACTACAAAGGTTCATCATAAAGGTTGTTCAGAGTTTTTACCAAATGAATGAATTAATGCATATAAGTAAACTGCATGTTACAAATAGTACAGAAGTACAAAATAAAAAGCACATTACATATCCTAGACTTTTTTTCTACATTTGTTAATTTTTTTTCACCTTGAACATACACAGTCAGGCAGCTGTTTGAATCAAGGGTGTTTTGTTCACTGTGGCCATCTGACATTTACCGGGCTTCAGTAGCTCCCACACACAACTGTTCCTGAACACCCAGAGTCAGGAAGACTTGTTTAATTTTTCATGAACTACTGTTAGTAAATGGTGCAGAGACATAAAGAAAAAGTCTTAGGTGATTTAGTTTTGTACTGTTTATGACTCCATTGTCTGTTTATGTGAATATAAAAGACTTTTGTGTGATAATCAGTAACAACTGTTTTCTCACTTAGGTTTGATTCATGCATGTGAATGAATTTGTTTACAGTTGAGTTGTTTTGCTTTAAGATTATATGTATATTGTTGCAGCTTGTAAAAAATAGAAACCCAGAGGCTGCACTAAGCAGAAGGGATGCAGGCATATGAAGATCCAAAACAGTTCTTATAAACTTACAGATAAATAGAGCGAAAGTCACTGCTGGAGCAGAAAATCAAAGAAGTAATAAAGTAAACAAGAATGTCCAAAAGACAAAGCAGAACTGAAGACAGCGGCACAAAGGGAGGCGCGGTAGGAGTTACTAGAAATCACAAGTTGTAAATACTGTGAGAATATTATTGACAAATGCAAGGTAGGTGAGGCAATGACAAAAAATGCCTAGCAGGAAGAAGCTTTTAACACCCCATCTCACTTCTGCATATTTGGTTTGTGTTTCAACATTGTATTGAGATTTGTGGCTCTATGAAAATAATGTCTCATAATCAACTCTTTATGTATCTGATACTTTGACACAAGTAGTGTGATCTCCAGCAGGCTGCCACAGATTTATGGTAATGTGGAAAAATTCTTTAGCATGAACTTTGAAACATTACATACTCACCATGATAATAAAAGTCACATAACCCTTGTGTTCTTGTACCACATAAATACCATGTTATTCACAATGTCATGTGGTTGCTACTGCATACTCATTGTGTTGTTTAAGTACTGTAAATGTGGTGTTGTAAAAGTACCAAAACGTTTACAAGACATTTTTTTTATAATGACTGTGCAGTCATGAGATATATGGACCAACATATAAGACCAACATTTTCTACTTGTCATTTATCTCACAAACATAGATCTGGAAGAAACTGTTGTGGGGCTTGGTTTGGACTTTACTTGAAGACCAGAAGACAAAACTGCCATACTGAGATCTGCCAGAGTAGAGCAACAAAGAGCCCTAAGCAAGAAGAAGAGCCAGAAGATAGTTAGTGAAACCATGACTGGATGCTGACAGAAGACTGACATTCAGATTCACCTTATCATGAAAGAATCAGAAAAGAAGATGCTGCTCAATAAAATATGCAGCAGCAATGTCCCATGGAAAAACAAAACAACAAAAATAACAAGGCAGTTACACCGCAGCAACACAGCATACACCTTGCTAACACCATACTAATTTAATTTGAATTCAATTTGTATAACTTTCCCAATCCGTCAATCCAAGTGACAATAATATGTTGAAAGGACAACATACACCAACTAAACACTAAATGAGACTTTCGCAAACTAGAAGAGTCCAAAGGAAACAACACAAAACCAACCACAACAAGAAAACTCAACAAAAAGAACCTCTGAGCCTAAAGATGATGAGATGTGTGTGAGCGAGTGTATTGATCCTTCCTTCCAGCCAAAACACTGTTCTCGAACAGCCCCCTATTTCATATCTTCTCGATTTCATACTTTTTATTGATGCTCTTTGACAGACTACAGAAGTTTCCTCAGGCACTGAAAGCAGAAATATTACAGTCATAATGAAGAGAGAAAAATGCAGTGTGGAGGTTTTTTAACATTTGCTTATACATGGTATTTTAGGATGAGGAATTCTCTATTCTGGGTAACCTCCAGATACAGTACAGAAAGATAAAAAGTGTGTCACAGACATAGGGGGTAAGCAGATAGTAAAAAAAAGAAGAAAAAAAACAAGTTTCTGCACAGAGTTTTAACTGGATTATAGAGAAACTTTTGGGGAAATAAGAATGAAATATCAAGAGAAAAGGCAGAAAACTACTAAAGAACCACAATATGCTCAAACAAAGACTATAGAGATGTCAGCAAAGCCAAGACAGTTTGTTTCTATAACATGCATGTTATAAGCTTCATATTCAGATGCATTCAGGTGTTACAGAAACTTTAAACAACCCAGCTGCTGAAACGAAAGTCAGCGTAAAACTCTAAAACTGGCAACAAACATAAGGAAATGCCTGCAGATTATAAACCAGAGCTCTTCTAATGCTCAAAAAATTTACTTCTTCCAACATACGTTTAATGTTCAGTGGTGTCTGATTAACAGATTAACAGATTCTGTATTGCTACACAAAATGATTTTTTTTTTCTGTTTATGGCACAACAGAAAGACAGTAGTCCCCCCAAAACTGAGCCTCTATAGACAATATTTTAACTATTTCAGGTCAGCCGGTCATTGCCCTTACTGCATTTAGCCTAAAAAAAGACACTCAGAATTGGACTAATCCTAGCTGTTTAGTCTGTCTGATTTGGTTCAGATTTATCACTAAAAATACCAATAAAACTTGGCCTCTGTTTATCCCACCTAAATGTTCCACATTTTGCCAAAGATGCTTGTCAATCAAACTTTATATGCAATGACAGCAAAACAAGGTCACCTGCAAAATATCATTTTCCATAAAGATGACAGACAATCAAAAAGATGGACATTGACAAAGCAGAAGGAGAGATACACATGATTCTAGACTTACTAAGTTACATCTTGTTTTGCACTGATAATGCAAAGTTAAGGCCAGTGGATTCTTTCAAAAGCTAAGAGCAAAGTTCAGTTTTCAAAATCTCCTTTAAGCAAAGATCTGACTTACAACTTTTTTTATGTTTGGACTAAATTCAAATCATGTCAGATGGGCTAAATAAAACCCCAAGTGCAAAGTTTGAGATTAAGTATGAGTAAATAAAGGTACACAAAGCCCAATTTCAACACTTTTTTGGACTGAACAATGACAATGGCATTCCAATCTGAATTATCCACAATATAGGTTTATAAATGACTGGTATTTGGTTAGTTGGATTTTCTGTCAATGGCTATTCACCTCAAACATGCTGCTGAACCATCTGGTGGTGGATATTCTTTCCTAAAATAGTTTCAGGGTTTTGAGGTGTTTCTAACCCTGAAGGTAGTCTTTATATGACTGTCCTAAGATGGGACATATTATGGTATGGCGCCACCCGTCCAGCTGTCTGTGGACAATTACTTGTTTGAGCTCTAAATTGATAACCCTTTAACATAGAAATTTCAGCTATGTAGCTAGAGACCTCATGGGTTGAGGATGATTCCTATTTATTTCAAAGTTATGGGGTCAAAGGTCAAAGTTACAGATGACCACTTTGTGAAAACCTTGTCTATGCTTCAGCTTCACATCCAAGTAACATAGAAATGTCAAACGATTTATTCCCTAGAGTATGCTTACTGACATGTGTGTTAGGTATCAGGGGCGGTACTCTTGTTTATTCTTGGGTCTGACTTTAGACTGTAAAGGAAGCTTTTGATGTTGGAACACCATGACTTACCTCAGTAGAGAAAAATGATGACTAGGCTTTAGAAACAATTTAATCTGTCAAGCCGTGACTCATTGTGAAAATAAAAATATTTTAAAACTAGACACTCTAATATTTGTTTGTCTACTTGTTTGTCTTAAAACAACAACTGAACTGTGATAGTATCAACATACTGTTTATCTAGTTCAATGCTAAAACCAGTCACAAGATGGTTCATAAGTATTGCAGAAGACATTCATCAAACAAGCTGTAACCAAGATGACAGTAAAAAAACAATGGTTAAATAAATGAAAAAAATCTTTAAAAATAAAATAAATATTAGGCACACTGTACAAATTTCTAAATGTGCCAAAAAAAAAACAGTGTATCCTGAGGAAAGATGGCTCCATGAAAGGATTAAGAATGGGTTACGGAGGAAAGTATGAAAAAACCCTAAAAAAAAGCTTTGAGCTGGTTTCATCTCCCAAATGGCTCCTCAAAAGTAGTACTAAGTATCCTCCCAACAGTTGCAGTTTAATGAGATACCACCTTAAAAGTTGAGTTTGCATCCTTATGGTGATAATAACAGGCCTGTTGCTATTTACTCAGGTATCATTTAATGTACAAAAAATGCAAATAAAACACAAATGGAGGTTTTGAGTAACTGAAAGAATGGGCAATTTTCTATTTGCATAAATTGACCGATGTAACTTCTGCATTTTTATCATATTTATTTTTAGCCGGTTTTGATAACTTCGTGAAGACTAAAAAAATGTTTCTGTTGTATTGTACTTGGTCATTTGTTAGTCTGGTGATTATAAAATGAGATGCTGAAAAGTATTAAAGAGGACATCTTTTCTGTGTATTTCAAATGACTGCTTTGCACCTTTGCAAGCAAATTCACACAAAAATTAGATGGAAGGTAAGGTCGGCTTTTCTTCATGTTTTACACAACATTCTGTTGGAGGGTGATAGAGGGGTCTTACATCACCACTTTGAAGTCAGACCCTTTCCAGTTAGATATCTCAGAGTAGCTCATATATCATCATCATCCAAATGCACCCTTTGATGGACTCTGAAATGTTCTAAATCCACATACTACAGTGTAATGTTCAGCTATCCTGAGCTGCATTCCAATCACTGTGAAATGAAAAGGGCAGGTTTTTTTCTTAAGAACAAATCACACATATTCAAACTAATAAATCACTGTAAGCACTGCTGCAATGCCTCCCACTACAAACTTGGAATACTAAATCATTTTTTTCTTGTCTACTCATCTTGCCTCTGATTTTCTTGTGTGCTGTTCAACAAATGATGTGTGAAACAGTTACACATTGTCAGATTTGCAAATCCAGCTCCCAGAAAATAATCACAGAGTAAGTTGCAGAGAAAGATGATCTGAACCTTGTGTAGTAAGGAAGGATGAAACACTTGTTTCTGCTCTTGTGTGATAAAATAATGGACTAATGGTCATTATGAACATTAGTCGAACATGCTTGGAAACGCCTACTTTATTTTTTTTGCAAAATGTGATCTGAAATCTTGTTACCTCGTACAAAATGTTCGTCATGAAAGAAAAATATCCTAAAACTGGAAGCAAGCAGGGAGCACAAACTTCTGTCAAGTAATGCATTCCGGATCATAATATGGATTACCATAAAAATTTAGTGTTTATTTTTTGTGAGAACCCCAAACATAGGAGTCACCTGTGACATTGACCTTTGACACCTTGAAATCAATAGGCATCATCCTTTTTTTTATTTTTAGGCATCATCCTTGACCCTGTGGTGTCCAGCAGTGCAGTTTAATATTCAGACGTTACACGGTCACAGAATTAGAGCACAGGATCACCTGTGACCTTGACCTTGACATTGGACTGAATCAGCACTAAAGTTAATCACTTGTTCCTTGTACCATGTTTGTAATTTCCTGAAAATTCCATGAAAATCCATTCATAACTTGAGTATTCTTGTGCGCAGACAAACAAACGCCACCGAAAACAAAACCTTCTTGGCAGAGGTAATGATCTGAGAAAGGCTGTGGAAAACTGAAGAACTGAAACTGGACTTGGTGCCTCAAGAAAAAAACAACTGATTTTTAAAAAATATATATATATTGTAATTGAGGACCTGTCCACACAGGAACATTGTCTTTCCAAAACAATCTTTTTCATCATTAGCACAGCACAGTTTCTAGAAATGTTTTTAGTCACACAGAAACTCAACTCAAATGCTGCAGTAACTATACCGGGGCTGTATGCGGTGATGTACTGCAGCCACAAATATACACCACAAACTAGAAAGAAGATGTGGAGCAGATGTTGCAAACTGTACACTCCAAAGTGGAAGGACAAGGAATGTGAATACAAGAGCAAAAAATTGACAACAAAGAAGAACTTCTACTTTGTGTCACATTAAACTACTATTGACTGGGAGTTGTGTCGAATCCAGCAAGGGATAGAGGACGTTTTTCTTTTAATGTTCAAGGGATTCAGAGTAAATTATTTATATGTGGTGATTCTGGAGGTTGTGTTTTTGTACTTCCTGGTGGGCCGTCTCGGCGGCTGATTGGCAGCTCTTCTCCACTCCCTCCACACCTGCGGCAGATCAGGCTCATCAGGAGATGTTGGGTACTTAAGGCCGTGGTGGGAACCAGACCAGCGCTGGAGCATTGTTTTTGCCATGTGGTAAAGTGCTAAGCCTCTTATAACTTTTTGGTATTCGTGTAACCCTTTCTGAGAATTTGTATTTTTGTTCTTGCTCTGTACCTACCCAGGATTACCTGACCTTTTGGATCCAGTCTGGTCTGTTTACGGAACTCGCCACGTAGCTAAGTTACCTACTAGTTTACCTGTGCCTGTCTGCCTGTCTGGAAAGGATACTTACCTGTTGCCTCCTGGAGAACCTGCCAATCTGCTACTGGGAAATACTTACCTCATCTACTCACCTTCGTGCTGTGCACCATTTCTCACACCGTAAGAACTCTCATCTGGAACTCAACATCATTTGTCACTTGCCTGCTCATTCCCAGAGAAACCTACAACTTACAACGTCCTGTCTTCAGGTCCTGGTTCCCGTTCATCTTTGCACAACCTGTTTCACTGTAAATGAATGCACGTCTCGTTACGTTGGTCTCACGTGTCTGTCTGACGCTGATCTGCTCATATTAGAAAAGTTTCAAATCCTGACATTATACATGTGTTGGTCTTTTAACACCATTCTTATTTCCGCTGTATATTCAACGTATACTTGATGTATGTAATTGATCATTTTCTGCAATGTTTGCTTTGCTATTGTTGGCAAAGAATGTTCAATAAAGTGATTAAAAACCTTTTTGGCCTTAGATTATTTAGTGTAACAATGAGGTTTTTTGCTCCACTCTAGTAAAGTCAAAGTTATTGTTCATCATTTTCTAACTCTGCAACCAAATTTTGAAAAATACCATTTGGGTGCTACTAAAACACTGTTTCTGTGTGGACACAAGGCTGAAACAATAAAAATAATCTTTGTGTACCCATAAAACATCATTCCCATGTGAATGAGGGGCTGAACCTCCAAGTTCCCCTCCTCTCTTTTTGCTGTGCATCAACTTTGTCCCAAAACCCTCAAACCCGGGGACTGTTTAAAAACCACAACAAAAAGTTGCCATAGCAGTGCCTGAAAGTAGTAGTAGTAATCCGAGGCCTTCAAATGTATTTTTGCATTTCTTTCAAGGTAAGGAACCCTTTCTGTCTTGTACTCTGTTAAAGTGGTATCTCCCAGGGCTGCGGCTAGTTTCCTGAATGTTACCAGAACGTCTTGTGACTTTTGTAGGTTTCTCAATTTCCCTGCATGAGTTGCAGAACAGAAAAGTTATCTTGTATGCTTGGCTTTAGAACAAGTTCAAAAAATTGTGCAACAACCTTTTTCTCAAAATACACAAAGTTGTCATGGGTGTCTTCAACCTATCTCAAACTCATCTGAATTGTGTTTATGGGCATCTTGTCTCAAGAGCACTAGAGCTGTATTTTCACAGCTACATGGGAGCTCTCCTCTGACAGAAAACTCAAATATCCAGGTCTAAAAAACACTCTGAAAATAATTATTGAAAAAGGGATCCAAATCAGTTATGCTTATTTCAAATGTGTATTCCAGCAGATTAAATCATAAACATGGGCATGGCTGCCAATATTTTCTGTTTACCTTTGTAATTAAAGGGGCTTTTTGGGACAAAAGAAGCTGAACTAAGCATTGCTCATTGTGGGAAGGTGGAATGACGTTCTTTTAGAGAGTGAACAGCTGCTCTAATCTGACTTTTTTGAAAATGGTATATAAAATGTGACAATTGAATGATAACTAGCTCCTTTTGGAACTATGAATATAGTTCAAAATTTTTTCAAAGAGGAACAGAGAACATGAAAAAAATTAGTATTGAGCTGTGTGAATTGAACTTTTAACTAGTTAATGTTAATTTTTCAAGTTGTCCAGTCTCAACCCTAAGTTTACCCATCTTGTTTCTACACAGTCTCTGTGATTTTCAATATAACTAAGTGCTGCCTCAATGTGGCCAGGTTGTCATAGCGTGGCCATCTGAAACGTACCACCAGTGAGTAAATAAGTGAAATAAAGTCACAAAACACTCACCATTCTCTACTGTGGTTTCCAGTAATTAAATTAATAAAAATAATATGGCTGAATCAAGGCCATCTTTTCTCTGTCTGTTGGAGTCCATACATAGAGTCCATTTAGTCCAGCTCCGTCTCAATTCTGTTGTCAGCCAATAAGCACCGAAATGTCTGCACCTCCTCCTAGCACCATGTTGGTGGTTTCCATGTTGCCATTTTATTGGATATATTATATATATATATATATATATATATATATATATATATATATATATGTTTAAAAATATAAATAACAAAAACTAATGCTGCGATCACAAGGTTTCAAAAATTGTGGATTTCTTGTGAAGGAGACGCTTTTGTGATTGACGTCGCTCTCTAGCCAATCAATGGCCTGCTGTATGCTGATGTCAAATCTAACCCAGCTCAGCTCACTTTAAACCTCAGCTGAGTATGTTTTAAGGATAGTGCTGGATATGGGTGGGACCACCCAGTGGAAAGACTTTGAACCTGCACCAGGCCAACCTGAGTAGGGCAGAGTCGAGCCCATGGAAAAGGCCATCACAGGCTGGTTGGGGAGGGCTAACTGGCCAAATGGGGATGTCTAATGGGGTGGATGGAGACTGCTAACAGGTCAATAGGGGACAGCTATCAGGACAGATGGAGACAGTTAATGGGTTGGATGTGGCCTGCAGGCAGGTAAATAGAATGTTGTTTAAGTCACTGAAAACTGAAAAAGAAAATCACCAGCAACTTGTGCAGCGAAATATAAAAAAAGGATAAAAATCAGTGTTTACTGTAAATTTCCATCACAACTTTTTTGATGAAACTGATTGGATCAAACTGTACACATTTCTCCCAGCTGGATGTTAACCAACCATTGCAAATGCTGACCTTCAAGGCAAACACAGTGGGAGAATCAGAAGTCTAACGAAGCTATCATACATAAGGTAACACACTGCCGTAAGCTTATACATGATAATTAAGACACTCGCATTTCTGGCAGCTGAGTAGAAAGCACATTGCTGAGCTGCAGCTCTGTCCTCTAACTACTGATGTGAAAACTGCCAGCACTGTCCCATAATTAACTCTGACATGAATACAAGAAGCACACAGAGATGCTGTGTGTGATGAGCAAACAAAAGACAGAAATACTAACATCAAGGATGACTGAGATCACCCTTTCCTCCTCCTCTTCTTTATCTCTTTTTGTTTTAGTCTTTCAGTTCCAATGCAGCTCCTGCAGCATCTCCCTGACTGCTTTATGTTTCTCCTTCAGAGCCTCCAGTCTGTTAAGAATTACCCAATTGTCTGTCTGTCTTTGCACGTGCATGTCTGCCTTTGCATGTGCACATCCGCTGCCTCATTGTGGCCTGACCTACACCACTTCAGGTCATCAGTTTCATATTTAGATGATGCATTATGATGCATGGGTATATGAATATCTCACTCACCTCAACCTACATCTCCATCTTCACCTCCCAAGCATGTGAGCAGTATGACACACACGCACACACAGGAATAAATCAGAGTTGCAGCAGTCGTTTGCTGGCACGAGCCCCCCAGCAAAAACATTCATAACCAGCACTGTAGCCTATTGAGAGGCAGAGAAACAAGAGGCAGGATACACAGGCTGAATGGGGATCTGCGAAGACACTGGATGCCACAAATAAAGAAATAAATGGAACAAATAATTACTAGATGAAGCGAGAAATACACAAGCCTAGTATTTAATAATGAGTTGAAAATGAATGAAAAACAAATTGGCTGATATAGACACACTAAAACCTTGTGAACCCATACTGTCAGGCTTACCCTGCAGCTTACTACAGTGAGGTTATTAAAACCGGCAGCTCTGATTATCTATTCTTTTTATTGTAAGCTTCAACCCAACAAAAAGCATCTGAATTGGAAATGATGCATTGTGAATGTGCCCAGATCTGTTAGAAACATGCACTAATGTAAGGATGTGTAGGATGCACTATGTTTGTCCATTTACTTTTGTTGCTGTGAGAGTCAAATCACAGAGCTTGGTGACTCAAAGGCAGAGCCTGGGGGTTGGCCTGTAGGTTTCCCCCCAAGGCAGAAAGTGTCTTGGTTTACTCTGGTAAAATGTGTGCCCACACCACCTACAGTAACAACAAACAATAAATATCTTCATATTGTGCTTTTCTGCTAGTGGCAGAGAAAAGTTAAAATACAGTTTTAATCTGAACAGACAACTTCATAAATACATAAATGTACAATAAGGTATTTACAAATTATTTTTAAAATAATATAAGTCCTTCATTTCACACAGACTTATTCAAACTTTTATTTTGAACCAGCAGCTAAAAAAATCAAAAGCACCCAGCTTGCTTTATTTCCCACATAGGTTGCTCCATTTCACATCAAGTTCAGTTCTCTACCAGAAGGCTGGGAGCTTGAGGGTTCTCAGCAGTGTCTCAGTTGTTCCTAGGAAAGTTATTCTAGACCGAAATCTCTAAAGTTGTTTTTGGGATCTGTTGGATCCTCTCATCCAGCTGGGCGGTCCCAGCCCAGAGTAATCCAATGACCACTGGCGCCACTGAGGCCCTAACTTTTCACAATTCTATATTTTTTCTTTCAGCCATTGGTATTTCTCCATCTAGTAGGTTTATGCAGTGGTTCAAACTCCAGTGCCACTAACCTCCGACCATCCTGGGTTATGTAATGAGAGAGAGGCATAGAAATGATGTCATGCTGATACAGATGTTGCCAGGTTTCACAAGGTCCATGTCAGATGTTGGGGAACTGGGGCATTCTGATGAGAAATAGGCTAATGGAAGAAGACATTCATGTTGAGTGGGTAATATATACTGTATATACAGTACATAGAAGCCTTATTCTTTTGTTAAAATCAGGACACTGTTGTACTGCAGAATTTGTTAAGGAGTATTTTGGTGTTAGTCTCAGTGCCATCATTTTTTATGCAGCCACTAGCTTTGGAATAGGGAAACCGGGGTATCCCCCTAGAGCCAGGCCTGGGGTGAGCTTGCCGGTGAGCACCTGGTGGTCGAGCCTTGTCTTCTGGGGCTCAGCCAGGCCAAGCCCGAAAAAGAAACAGGATGCCACCTCCACATGGGCCGTCCACCTGCAAGAAGGACCGTCAAGGTCGGGTGCCATGCAAGCTGGGTGGCAGGCGAGGGAGGGTCCCTGGCCATGTCAACTCCAAGCAGCATAAACTAGCTCTAGGAATTAAAAATACTTGAACTGCATGATTGATAATAACAATAGACAAACAAAATCCAATAGAATCAATGCAAAACTGTAATTTATTTTTCATATTTGATAATTTAATGAATTACTTTTATCACAATACAATTGCAATTACACAGCATGCTTCTAAATATGAGAAAGTTTAGCGCAGACAAATAGCCTTGTTCATATTGCTGTAATCCTGTGTGGAATTAAAATTTGTATATACTGTATTTATGCTAAACTGCAAACACTTGAAACTGACACTCTCACAGAGAGATCATCGTAAAGGTTTTGGGAAAAACAAGTTATAAGGAGACATTCCTTTGATACAGTCTTGGGCATACAACTATTGGTCTTTTAGCATTATTATTATTTGATTATAAAAACTAAAGCAGCAGAAACAGCGAGTCACACCGAGGGAGACACTCATACAAGTTGTGACTGATCCTAGCAGTCCGGGTCATTGTAATTAGGGTCATCAGACTTGTCCCCCCTTTGCCTGGTCTTCTTTTTGGTCCTCTTTTGTTCGTCTGCTCCACAAATGTGCATCTAAAGTGATTGACAGAAAGTTACAAAACAGTGTAACTTCTTTCAGCTTATGTGACCTCAAAATAATAGGTCCTTCACCACTGTAAGCCCCTGGGGCAAATAAATGTAATAATAATAAAAAAAATAAATATAAATCACACATACAAATATATATACAATATAATGTACACATATACAGTATGTATGTGTGTGTATA
Source organism: Kryptolebias marmoratus (assembly GCF_001649575.2). Taxonomy (NCBI): domain Eukaryota; kingdom Metazoa; phylum Chordata; class Actinopteri; order Cyprinodontiformes; family Rivulidae; genus Kryptolebias; species Kryptolebias marmoratus. The sequence continues at coordinate 7,104,526 of NC_051443.1, forward strand.
AAAAAAAAAAAATTCCCTTCTCACCCTCCGCGGGTGGTCTTTGTTTCATCCTCTGAGCTCGGATCCTCTACCAGAGGCCTGGGAGCTTGAGGGTTCTGCGCAGTATCTTGGCTGTGCCTAGAACTGCACATTTCTGGACTGAGATGTCTGATGTTGTTCCTGGGATCTGTTGTAGCCACTGCTCCAGTTTGGGGGTGACTGCCCCTAGGGCCCCG